>NW_027185392.1:18090000-18252500 GCF_022577435.1 Embiotoca jacksoni
CAGTTGTTTTGTTGTACTTGTCGTCACAAAAACAAAATGTGCGTCTCACAGAGCCTGTCTGATTGAATCCAGGGTCCCTCAGCTCCCTCATCCATCCCGGGTCCCGCAGTGGGCTTCCTTCCCCCTGACCCCTGCATGCATTGTGTCAACACATTAACAGCAGTGTGCTCGGCCTGTTAGCCTTCACATCACCATCTCATGCATTGCAAAGGCCTCTATCTCAGTTTTACAATTCAAAGGCTGCTTTGATCAAAGAGCCAGTGAGCCCAGTCCCATTTCAAAAGCTTTATACCTGGCAATAGCAGGAGGTGAAGGAAGCATTAAGGATACAACTTCCTTTATGCATTAATTAATGTGCATTTTTTAAAGCTTTGATCTTGAATTGTCACTCACATGACATTCAAACGTTTCTGTAATACAAAGTGTTGTCTGCAGTGTAATAATCTCCCGCAGGCGGTAAGAAATAACATGTCTGACTTGAAAATGAAGCAGCAGTAATCTTGAAATTATTATCAAGTTTATTATTATTTATGATTTCCTGTTGGGAGAATGAGCTGGTTTCTCAGTGACAGGTATCCCACCCTGACTCACCTGCGGCATGTTCCTGGAGATCCAGGTGTCCAGCAGCAGCTCCAGCCTCTGCCTGTGATACTTCCCAGTGGTTTTCACCGCTATGAACAGGTCAGCCGGGGAGAGATGCTCCACCGGGCCGGGGCGAGCGCTGCTCCGCGGGGGGCCGCCGACCGCTCTCCTCTCCCGGGTCAGCTTCCTGATATATGTCGAGACAACTTTCCGGCTCGTCCCCGCAGCTCGCTCCGGGTCTCCGCTGTTCGGCTGTCCGCCAGTGACGACCAGCATCCCGGTCACCAGCAGACAGGTGACCGCGGCGGCAGCAGCGTGAGGTCCCGCTGAGCTGAAGGCTCTTGATCCCCCGACAGGTTTCCACATTGTGCCCGTGTGGATGATTTTACAGCTTCATTCATTGACGACGAGGGTCACATTACATCGACACGATGCAGACATGAACCATAGCTTCTGTCTGTGGACGATCACTGATCTCCCACTGCGTGACTCGCTGCTGTGCTTTGCAATGAAGTTATAAACTCCACCAGTGGGCGGGGCTATCTGCATCCTTTGGCCGAGCTGAGCAGCTCATGGTGGGCGGAGCTAAACAGCAAAGAGGCAACATGAGGTGCGCTCGAGAGATGAACATCCTGATTCAGAAACAGCTTCAACTCAACTGTGTGCAACGAAATACCTGCATACACATTTGTATGATCTGTTATTATCAGGCGTCTTTTACAACTCAGTAACCTGCAGATCCATTTTGATATTTTTTGTTTCATATCTTTATATTTCTTACATTAACCTATGCTTCTTTTTAATTCTACTGAGACCCTTACGGGCTCCGTACCAATTGCAATTAATGTATTCCCTTATTAATTTTATTTGTTATATAGTCTACTGTGGTCTGCACAGCCATTATGATACTTAAGGGCACCAACTTGCCATTTGCTGGAAAACTAAAATGAAAGCTGCATTTGAAGAGAGGCTGCTGTGTGGAGGTCTTAAAACAGAGTAAAAAAAAACAATTGCAACAAGGGAGACAGAGGCATCTTACTTCAGAAAACAGTTATGGCTGATGTGCACTTGTGGCAGTTTGCCACCTCCCTCATGGGTAAGATGTTTCACTATTCAGGGCACACTGGATATTGCAAGAAATAACAACAGAACCTGTTTTTTGTTTTTATAGTCCGAAATACTAAAGCCGGAAAATTATTTCAAACAACCTTCAACTAAAAATGCACTCCTGGCATAATCCTAACCCAAAGTTTGCATTTTAAGCACGGCAGATGCTGATCTACTCTGCATGTGTGGAGCGCATCCTCCAATCAAACTCGAAATATGTGTCCCTGGTGTCCACGCCTGCCCACGTGTGCATCCTGAATCTTTTTTGAGTGTCTTGGCATAGATTCTCCAAGTTTCTGTGAGTCTTGAGGTTTGAACATTTCAAAAGATGTTCCTGAAGTTGGTGTTTTATTGATGTTGGGGAAGAGCGTTGTCCAACAAAATCTCCCAAAGGTGTTCAACCGGGTTGAGATCTGAAGCACGAAGGGCAACGCTGGAAATCGATGTGATAAATCTGTCAATGGTTGCTTATGCCTAGCATGGAAACATCTACAACGCTAATTTATTCAGGCTTTGCCTTGAATTTCTCATGTTTCTGTTCATGTTTGTAGATATTTTTCTTTATAAAGTGACACAATGAATCTTTTAAAGGTTTAACTCTTATAAATGTGAACAATCATTGGTTCTCCAAGGGGGCTCTTGCATACCTATAGTTTTACCCATGGCAAGTTATGGACCACTTCTTGTGATGATAGGAATAAAATATGAGCGGTTTCTCATATGCAAAGTGATGCACATGATAAATCAGCACAGCCGTTTTTAGTTTCTGAACATAAAAGTAGCCATTTTTATCACTGGGGAGCAACGTGCCTCGAGGTTCGCTGTGTGAAAGCGTGGTGGGTGACTCACCAAGTGGACAGATGTTGAAAAAGCCCATGACATCGGAGTGTGTGTAGTGCTGCCAACTCCACACACACACTCACACACTGAAGACAGTTGTGGCAGGCGGTCAGGTTGCCAGATCCAGTAAACCATCGGAGGAATGTTTCTTCTCTAATAATGTGCAGTTTCTCTGTGTGGCATTTCTGTGCTGAACCCTCGGGCAAAGTCAGTGTAATATTAGATTTTAGAAAATACACAAAATAATCTCAGACAACTGGAGAGTGAAAATTACAGTGTCATGAAGTTTTGGTCAGGATATTAAAGACGCCTTACACAGATTTAAGTCCTTACACACTGTAGAGAAAAAAAGGCTTTTACCTTTGTTCTTGATTGTATCACACATCTTTCACGAGTAGATGGAATTCATTTAGTTATCATGAAGAAACCCCTGAAAAAGCTACGTTACCTTTAGTGAGAATTAATTTGTCAATCTGCCATTTCTACAGTCAGTAATGAACCGCTATACTTCATTTTAAAAGCTGCTTTAATCTGTGTGTAAATATGCACAATAGGTCAAGTGGTGATTTCAGATGGGTCTCTGGGGTTTTCGTTAACTCCCACCAATCTCATCAAAGTCATTTCTAGCTGCAGGTAACGGATAAATCTTGCCGAGCAGCAGACAAATGAAGGTTTGCAACTAGCTGGAAAAACACGATGCAAAATTTAGAAGCTAAAGAATCAAACATTTCTCTTAGGAGCTGGTGGAGACCAAAAACAGCTAAAAAGAGAGTGAATATTGGACTTCAGTTCACAAAGTGGACACAAAAACAACTCCAGATAAATGTTAATGCTGCTCTGTTTTGCTGTATGTGTAAATAAGTTACTTTTTTCTGCGAGGACAAATACATTTTTAAGCTCGTAATATCTCTATATATCTTTATAGCTTGTTGTGAACAAAAAAAAAATTGGAAGTTCAAGCCAACAGAGATGCCTTGCTAAACCCTTCTTTCCGAGGTCACACTCCTCTCTGTGTATTGCTAATTGTTAGTGACATATCTTAGAATGAAGCAGGCATCTTAACATGCAAATCTGAACATGCAATCTTCAGTTTGCATCCTGTTGCTTAATACTGCTACGATAAACAATATTTCACCAGGAAATCCTTTATCTGATGTTAACATTTCATAGGAAACAATTTAGTTTTTCTAACATGAAAAATCAATGCTTTAAACCGTCTCACCACTGAAATCCAGAATAAGCAAATATTTAACAATCCATGACATTTTTCTGTTGCAAGGAAATTATTTATGAAAATTGTATTAAGTTTAAGTCGCCTAATATTTCTACAACATATGGAAACATTTTCTTTTTTTTACTGGAAACACTGAGACTTACAGTTTCTCACACGATCAGGAATCAGGTAGGCGTCAGAGTTAGTCACCCTCTTCCTGATGTGAATCAAATAAAGACACAAACTGCTTAAAGGGGAAAAAAAAGGTTTCAGAATCAGTATAATGCAAATGGATGAAGAAAGTCAGTTATGTTTCCTTTGCGGATTCTTCTAGATGTCTGTGTGTTGATTTTCTTCGTCACAGTGTTACTTGTTGTGTTGCTTCTTGTTGGAGCAGCACTCCTTTTTAATGTCTAAACATATGACCAAAACTGAGATAAAGTCAGTTTGTCTGAGACTAATGTGAAATCAACCAAAGGTTTGGTATGTACAAGACTCACCTACAACTGTGTTTGTTCTTAAGGGGTCAGTATAGTTCATTAGAAGCAGTCTTTGGGTTGGTACAGGAGTTACATTCACGTCAGACTGGCACAGACCTGCTGTGAGGAGATGGGAAAGTACGCTGGGTTTGAACTTCTCACTCTAACTTCCTCTTTTCAGTTGTTACACATCTACTTGTTGCACTTTTGATGTGAATAACTGAATGCAGCCACCTGAATGTCTTCCTGGAGAGACTGTCTGAACTTAAAAGGCCAAAAAAAAAATCATCCGTACGACTATGGCTTTTTATTTTGCCGTCATGTGTGACTGTTTGCATGATGTGTAAATACGTTGGCCTTTCACATGGTGTGAAACACTTATTTTCTAGCACAAGACAGCTCTTAGGCATAGCAGAGATTTAAGATAAATTCTAACATGCTCACCAAACTATGCTGACATGCAGATGTTTTGCAGTTTGTTCATCATGTTAGTCTCAACTGTGTTTGCAGACCAACATACAACACCATACTCAACTGTCTTTTCTTGGTTTTTCATTGGGCAAAAGATATGGGAAGTGCCTGGGACACGGTACTATTCATGGTATCACCTCTGCCGAGGTTCCAAGATTGCTGAGGCAACACTAAAACGCCATATGGCAACACTGCAGACCACTAATTGGTCAGAGAGAATGACATCATTTGTTTGTTACTGTGACAAATGGTCACGTAAGAACAACATCCCCTTCACATCCTCCCTTGTTTGTGTTCGTGTCGTGTTGAAGATGATGTCATGGCAGTTTTATATGGTGTCACTCATGATGACGCTGCATTGAGCGAGTACTATCTGCAGTGGAAAACAAAATCTAGAAAAGGACAGGGTACCAAAAGTGAGTACAGTCAAGTAGAGTAGAGCTGGTACCGGCAGTAGAAAAGGGGCTGAAGTGCAGCTGAGGCTGATGGAATTGTCATGTTGTTTTGTAGGCATTGGACTAATGAAAAACTTTGACCTGATGAGGGTGCTGGAGTCAAGGGATCACCAAAGTTATTACAGTTTAGCATGAGAAGGACATACAGAACCTGTAACAAACTCCAAGGCAATCCATCTTATAGTTGCTGAGACATTTCACTCAAATCCCAAACGTTAACCTCCTGCTGGCACCGAGGGAATAGAAAGGGGATCAATAATATCTATAAACTATATTTTAAATTGTAATAAATTGTGTAAATCCATCCAGTAGTAGAAACTACAACCTTTATGATTAGTTATTTAAAGTTTCATTGCTTGATCAACATCAGTACCTGAGTTACACGTTTTTGTGAGAAGGTGTGTGCGATTTCTCAATAGAGATGAACATTTCGAATTCTGTCTCAACCTCATGAAATCGTTAACAGAGACTCTTAAAATCTACAATAATTAAGTAATGAGCCAGATCAGCTGTTTTGAGTGACATTTGTATTTACAAGATGCAGAGCAGTTATGGTCCGAGACCATAAAAGGCACACAAGTTCAGCCAGGTGGGTTTTCCTTGACATTCACAGGGTTGTGAACTGTAAATTCGTCGCCAAGGATCAAACTGTCAACACCAAGTTTTTCTGTTGCAATCTGAGGCATCTAAGGGAAAAAAAAAAAATTCAGTGCAAACAACCTGAACTGTGGTATGATGACACTTGGGTTCTCCAACATGACAACCCAGAGTTTCTAGCCCTCAGCCAACCCGGTATCACGGCAAAGTCTGAAATAGACACTCCTGTTCACTATAGCAAAACGTGAGATTGCCACGCTTTGTGCTGTCTAGGCGTGAAAGTTACACATTTTCCTGTAGTGGACTAAATTCAACCCACTCCATGCCATGTGATTTACAGAAAAATGAAACTTTTGTGCAAAAACATGTGGTTTTGTGGGGTTACTAAATAAGCACATGGTTGGGGTTTGTGACAAATAACATGGGAGGAGCCAGGGAAAATAATTTATTTTGGATTAGGAAACAAAAGAGAACTCACGAAAAATGTTGTGACCTCCTCAATTCAAACTTCATCGTCCCGCATGGCAGTCTGTGACTAATGGTCGCATGAACCCTCGTCACATGACATTTACATGCGCCTAAGTTTCACGCTTTCAAAACGGGTAACTTTCATGCCTCCACAGCCCAAAGTGTGACTTTCTCACGTTTTGCTGTGGTGGATGGGTGTGTCTATTTCACGCTTTGCCGTGACATTTGGTTGCCTCAGCAACAAAACCGTTGTCCCCACCACCCTACTCACCGACTTCGGCTTCCTGCGACTTCTTTCTGTTCCACCAAAATTTGACACAAACTTTGATGTGCTCAACTTTCCGGTGCATGCAAATCACAGATGCAACGAAACTAGTATTTAATCCCAAAAGCTATACTTTCTTGTTGCTTCGTCACGTGACAGGAGAAGTCTCTGAACTTTTTGATCCACCCATCTATTGCATGTCTTACTGTAGCTCTGACACTTAAACTAAGTAGAGGATGTACATTTTGTCCCCCAAAAACTTTTGTTTGTGCATCAGGAGAAGCAGATTCACTGCTCTGCACGACATACAGAACAAACACTGCTGATTGCATAAAATAAAGACATATTTCGAGAAACAGCAGCAGAGGAGAAACCCCAGACCGTCTCATTATTTCCCTTCCTCTGTCTCTCTCGGTCATAAAACCTTCTTTATTCCTTCCCTTCAAAGATAAGAGCAGCTTATTGCCTTCTCTTTCATCCTACCGGCCATCAGGCAGAGCACAACAGCTGAAACACACACACACACACACACACACACACACACACACACACACACACACACACACACTGCCCCTTTTATGATCCTCTCAAACCGTATCAGTGCAGCCACAGTGTGAGCCGTAGCTGTGTTTGCATGCACGAGTGCGTATCTGTGTTGTGGTTGTTGAATGGATGTGGATTTAAGAATTTATTTTTATGGGGGTGACAGAAGCTGTGTTTATGTGTATGCTGCTGCCTGTTTTCTCCTTTTGTCTGTGTGTTTAGTCCACAATAATTGTCCTCTACAGCGCTGTGTTTGTTATGTGAAACAGTAACACACAAGGCCAGTCAAGCTTCATGCTGTTCCTCCCTTTCCTCTTTCATCTGTAGAAATCCCCTCAGTTTTTTCACCTAGTTTAATCCCTCTCTTTGATTTCGGCTTTTCCCTCTCATCTCTCCTCTTCTCTGTGTCTTTTCCCCCTCTGCTTCAACTTGTCGTCAAAATGTTGCAGAATTCAGAGTGCAAGGTCACAGTTTTCCAAGCCTGAAGTTGGGACTTTTCCCCTGTTTCCTCTCACTTGACAAACTCCATGCACACACTCAAAGAGTACAAAAAACAAAAACATTTGGGAGTTTTTAGAGTCTGTTTCTGTGGCAGGTTTGAATCAACAGAAGTTCTGCTGCTGCTTAAATGAAGCTACTTTTGTAAAAAAAAAAAAAAAAAAAAAAGGAGCTTTATGATTGCATGAAAGAGAACAAACAACAAGGATGTTTCCTTCCTTTCTTCTTGCCAGAGTGAGAGATTGCTCTGACACCACATCTAATGGAGAGGAAGATGGGGAGGTGGGGTGGGTGGGGTATCATGGCGTCAGCCACGATAAACTTGTTAAACTGCTTTTTCTCTACTACACTTGATCCACAACAAGCTGTATTAAACAATGTTGGGGAGTTACTAATTCCATGTAGCAGAGTTACATAATTAAATTAGAAAATAAATGTAGTTACAGTTACTGAGAAAAATAAGTGATTAAATGAGTTACTATTCATTCTACATTGGTACAAAGGGTAATTGAGTAAAAAAATAGTATATTGTTTTTGGTAAAATATATAGAATATAAAATTATTTCTGTTGTTTTGCATCTTTTTGCCAAACAGTAATGTCTTCTGTTCGACCTGAATGTAGACTTGATTTGAGGTGATGGGGACATTTTTCCTTCACTGCAGTCAGTTGTGATCAACATACTGTGATTTGTTGAAATCAAAACATTTTAATCTTAATTTAAGTTATTGAAGAACTTAAAATAAAAGTTTGACAGTAATCAGTGTTGAGTTCTGTTGGGAGGTTCACATGGCCTAGTTTACATTTAGTTTTTAGGACTTCTCAGCTTTATTGCCCAGTTTAAAGCATTCGTTCGGAAAGTAATCATTGTAATAGTAGTATGTAACTAGTATGTAACCTATTACATTTCAAAAGTTACCATCCCAACCTAAGATAAGATAAGATAAGATAAGATAAGATAAGATAAGATAAGATAAGATAAGATAAGATAAGATAAGATATGACATTTTGGGGGTCTTAATGACAGGCAATAAAAAAACAGATCTTCAATAATCTGGCTGGAGCACACAGGGTGTCAGCCAACACAACACAACACGATACCACATGACAGATCGATTTCCACTGACTCCTAAAACAACATGATGTATATTAGTGTTTTGCATGCCCCCTGTAGGACCAACATGTCCCCACACCTTAACGATACAATAGATAATAGATAGACCCGTGGATTGTAACAGACAGTGGACCTTTGTTGACGGGGTAACACAAATAAACATGTGGTAAACATTGTGATCTGTCGTTAGGTGTTACGTTACGTGTTACGTTACATTTGTTACAAGTGATGTTACATACATTTTTCAAATATATTGCATAAATTAAAATAAGCCAGCGTTGGCTTTTGGCTACATATAGGATGTACGGCGGTATAATGTGTGAAAATACTGAGTTTGATTCATTCACCAACTCCCAACCAATCGTTTCTCACTCTTTCTAGTACCATGGCTGGATTATCACATTACTTCTTTATTCTCTCTTTCTTCTATTTTTATCCATTGTACTATTTTTTCTTTATTCTCATGTTGTGTCTTCACTGTTATGTCTAATCTGTGTCATGAAAGGTACTTTCGACCGCGAACCACTGAACAGAGGAGGGACGCAGAAGACTGTGTGGTCTCTGCCAAAAGTTCCCTTTTCTCTGCTTGTGTTTCACATCATCCGTCTGTTTTCATGCTGTAATGCAATTAAAACGGCATTAACAGTGAAATATGGGTGTGCTTTTAGTCTATCTGAGACCTTCTGTTTCTTCTCCTGAATAAATAAACTTGCAGACAAGAGAAATTTCCTTTCACTGTTTGGGATGCTTGACATTTTCCAGAATGTGTGTGGGGGTTATCTCTGCATGCTGTGGGTGTGCGTATGCACTTTTGGTCCCTCTTTGGGACCTTTTCTGGTATAAACACCAACCTTGTAAGGACCAGTACTTCTTAAGGGGACCAAATCCCAGTGTTAATGAGGCAAAATGTCTTTTTTGATGTCCTGGCTAAGATTAGGAGTAAGGGGGGAATTGAGTTCAGCTAATGTTCGGGTTAGACATGAACTGGTCTTGGTTGATGTTAGGGTCAGGGTTTGGGTCGTCCACAATGAATGGAGTATAATGCAATGTCCGAACGAGGATAGTTGCACAAACATCTGTGCATGTGTGTGTGTGTGTGTGTGTGTGTGTGTGTGTGTGTGTGTGTGTGTGTGTGCAGCTATAACAAGAGGTCTTGTCTTCTTAACCAGGATTGTACAGTCATGTGCTTCTCATTAAAATACTTCCCTCAGTTTTGGATAAAAGCACTGATACTTCACAGTCAGTATGGTAATGAAAACGAGTGCTGTGTCTCTGTCTGTGTGTGTGTACTTCTATGAGTCATGTTGTGGGGAAATAACTTCATATACGCAGTCATTTTGTTGGGACCCACCTCCCTTTTGGGGACCAAAAAACAAGTCCCCAAAACATAAATCACGTAATTTTAGGGGTGCAGACGTGAGCTAAGGTTAGCTTTTGGCTAAAGTTTAGGGGAAGTTCAGGGTTAGGTAAGAAGTAGTTATGGATTCAGTTAAGTCTGCTGGAAAAAATGTAAGTCAATGTTATGTCCTTGTGATGAAAAAGACTGTTTGTGTGTGTGTGTGTGCTCGTGTGTGTGTGTTTCTGTGTGTGTGTCTGGTTTACAGTTGTTGTTAAAAAGTTGCAGTAAAAAGTCTAAATAAAGAGTCGGACTATAGTGTTTCTGTTCAGCTGGAATAATGAACTACATGAATAAATTACATTATTGCTGCTTATGATGATAACTTGAAGCTCAGGGCCACATTAGTTTTCTGACTGAAAAAAGAGCAAGTGATAATCATATGATTAATTAAAAACAGGAATAAATCTTCATGGATGACCTGGCAGCTACTGACGAAAAGCTGATTATCTTCAACCATGTGAGTCCATTAAATGATATCGCAACTGCACATACCACCCAGTGTGTGTGTGTGTGTGTATTTATGTGTGTGGATGCAAGTGTGTGTGTGTGTGTGTGTGTGTGTGTGTGTGTGTGTTTTAGGTCAGAGGGGTCGCTCAAGAGCTGTTGGAGACGGTGTATGATCTGTGGGGATTTTAAGTGCTGAATCCCTGATCACAAGATTTCACAGCAATCCTCCTAATGAGGTGCTGTACATTACGTGTGTGTTACAAAGTGTGTTACATTGTATTGTGTGTGTGTGTGTATCTCAGACACAAAGTGAAATGGAGACAAACAGATAATGTGATAGATGGACAGATGTGACCTTTACAAGCTTGCTGATGTGTTAAGACATCTGTTGACCTAATATAGGATGTAGTGACATACTCAGATTTAGAGGGGGGAAGTCGCTGCTTTAAAGCATTAAGGAAAAAATACTGAACACACTCACTGACATGGTCCAACTTTTGAGATATCCCTCTCTGAGAAATATGTTCACACAATAATACAATGGAGGGAGAAGAAATGGCAAAATCTCTTTTGAGAAATGATGAGTCTGTTTACATGCCCCATAGCATCCTTATAATCAGGTGTTTATTGTATGTAGGTTATGTTTTGTGCAGGTAAACATCAAACCCTGGTAAGAGAAGTCTGGATGAGCTCTTACCTGAGATTTAATTCTTCATACAGAGCAATATTAGCTTTAATTTGGAGTCACGTAGTTTGACCAGGTGTCCCACTTCATGTGTGACAGCACAGCACAGTATTTTTTTCTTCCTTTTCCCATGTCCCACATACTGAGACGATGTCTTAAATATTGATTGGCTCTATTTTCAAAAAGTCAACACTGCAGGATACATGTTTTTCTAAAATCTGGACATGCAGCTGCGACGAAGACATTCCCACTGAAACCTGACGATGATTGTCAGACAGATCGGCAAACAGTAGCTGAAATAACTTTACCACACTGTGCAGCCCTGCCAATCACACAGGTCAGCAGATAGTAAGATAACAGCATACTGCTGCACCCTCAGTGTAGGAAAGAGCGCTACTGCGGGTCGTTTGTCCCAACAGCTGTCAGACTATTCAACACCACCATAAAATAACGTTGCACTGTATTTTATTTTATTTACCTTTACCTGTATTTTTATTTTATGCACCTGACACTTTTTATTCATCCCAAGCTGTATTTATTTATTTGATTTGATTTGTTTTTGTGTATATTGTTTGTGTGTGTGTGTATTTATTAATTTCTCTTATTTATTTCTAAAATAATTATTTTGATCTATCTTATTTTATGTATACGTATTTGTAAATTTTTTCTTATTGTGCGCACCTTTTTGTGTTTCTATGCTGCTTTGATGACAACATTTTCCCACTGTGGGATTAATAAAGTCTAAGTCTAAGTCATACGAGCATTTACTGTGAAACTTCAGCTTCCTTATATGCTTACTGTTCCGTATCGTTTGAGTTTGGAAAGTTGCATTCAAATCAAATATATTTGTTTCGTCCTTCACATGCTCAAGGCCTAACCTGTAGACTGCATAATGTGTGTTTTTATGTCCTAAGTTAGACGACCTCCCAGTACTGATAATGTGTATATTGTCCCACAAAAACATACCTATTGCCGCACGTTTGCTTTGGTGGGATCTGGTCACCTAGAGTCATGTTTCTAGCCACCTGATGAATGTAACCAAAGTCTCATTTTAGCTCTGTTTTGGTCTCCACCTAGCCTGTGAAACTATCGCTCACAGCTTCAGTCTTCACTGTGATCATATTCTGGAAACCCTGTTCGCATTAATCTTTGCTCAGCCACTCTGAAGGACAAACCAATTAGTGACCAGTGGGGTTGGCTATGTGCAATGACGTTGAAGCAAGCAGCATGACATCACTCAATGAATTGTGAACTGCTGTTCTGAAACTTCGAGTCTGGACTGTTTTTAAAAGTGAACACAGCTTCTGGGGCTAAAAAAACAACACCAAAGCAGAAGTGCAATTCCACCGAAGGCCACTAGGGGTTGGCTCCAAAAAGGCTTCAGCTCCACAGACTCATTCAACTTCTCTCATGAAATAAAAAGTCAATACATTTTTTTCTACAAGTCATCATGGTGTCATTAGCTATAGTCACTCCTTCTGATTGGTTTTCTGGAAGTCATAAAGTCATCATTAATTAGATATTAGGCCTCAAAAAGCAGTATGTTGGGAGGGGGCATGTCTGTTTGACTGACAGGTCTGTGGTGCAGTCAGGCAAGTCAATCAAACAGGCATGACCCAAAATGTAACACTTTTTAAGGCTTTATTAATAATGGAGTTATTTTCATAAAGGTTTCCCTCCCTCCCATGTCCTGATTTCAACACCTGCTGCTGATCCCCTCATCTAACACCCCGGCAACCATCTGCTTGCAATCATTTAATTAACCCCTCTCCATAAATTCAAACGGTCCTTACCAATTTGTTGAGCCTACGTGTGAGGATGACTGCCTGCCCTGCTGTTGCAATCGCCTGATGAGTCTGCCTCGCTCAATCAGGCTCCTCTTTACTCAAGCCCACTGCTAGCCTTGCCATGCAGATACTTACTCTGCCAGCCCAGCCCGCCTGCTCTCACCAGCTCCAACCATCAACCTCATTCTTCTCCCTTAACAAAACATTTGTCAAACACTTTGTCCTTTGTTCAGCTCTTGGCTCCTTATCCAAGTTAAAAACTTGTGTTAAAAACACTGATCACAAGGAGTGAATTTAGTTAACGACATCATAACATCTTACGGGAAGCACTTATTGACTTTGAATTCCGTGAGAGAAGTTAATGCTTTTTGAATTGTAGCCTAATGCAGCCAGAGGTTTGCAGTTTAAGGAAACTTCTGCATTAGCTTCATTCTCAGACCCAGAGACCATAAAGTCTATTCACTGAAGTAGTTTCAATGCATATACTGGTAAAGTACATGGTGGTCAATGCTGATTGGTTAAAGACTGCTCCAGTAGTTAAAGTCAAAATTAAAGTCTATGCTCAGGAGGAGGCAACGGCCGGAAACAATTCTCAACAGAACGTATCCAGACCCACATGTGAAATTGTTCTCAGTAATACCAGGCTGCTCTCCATCAGGCCCTGAGGAAATATCTGACTCTGGCCAAAAACAAAGCTATTGTTAGCAAGCAAAAATAACAATAACCTGAATTCACTGCCTCTGCAAGGTCAATAATTCAGGTTGATCAATGCAAACAAACACTTTCAGATCATCACATTGTTTTCACATCGCCTTGTTGGCTTCTTGGTGGCCGGTGTCTCTGAAAAATCAGCTTCAGCTCTGGCCAGCGTCTTGCAGCAACTGCACTCATAATTAATTCCAATTCTCTCATTGCAATAACGGCTGAGGTACACGGCATGTGCGAAACTCCTCAAGTCCTGTTTTATCGAAAACAAATTCTGCAGCGTGTCCAGAGAAATGTGTGACTGAATGAGAACCGTGTGTGTGATCCAATAAAACAAGCTCGTGAGAGACTCGGGAGTTATAAAAATGGAGCAGTGAGGAATAGAGTTGTGTCGGGTGATTACGTGTTGTGCAGACAAATCTGATTCATTCAGTGGTATATTAATACTTAATGAGACTTATGACCTTGACTGTGCAGAACATGAAACCACAGAGAGCCGTCACCTCTCCCACGATCGCCCCACAGGACGCACACAACGTTCGCTGCACATTAAGTCCACACTATCTCTCACATCAAAGGCTTGATTAAAAAGGCCACTGCGAGTGTGTGTGTGAGTCTCACACTGACAGTGAAAGACACAAATGGGCCTGAAGAAGACAAATAATGCAGAGAAGAAGGGGGAAATGAACTGCTGTTATATTTGGGTCTGAGCCAAAAGACGTATTATTAGTCCAGAATAATATCGCCACACACACGTGTACAAACACAGAAAGGGAGAAGGGTGAAGAGAGAGTACCAAAGAAATGAGAGGAAAACAAAGAGAAAACACAGAAATGTGAATGAATGAATGAATGGATGGATGAATGGATGGATGGATGGATGGATGGATGGATGGATGGATGGATAGATAGATAGATAGATAGATAGATAGATAGATAGATAGATAGATAGATAGATAGATAGATAGATAGATAGACAGATAGATAGACAGACTTTTGGAGGATGATGGTTCGCAGGAATTGTCTCCAGTTTTTCTGTTTGTTTGAAAGCAAACACAAAAAGTTTAAACCGGTTAAAACAGTAACCCCGACTTTGTTGTCAAGGTTGTAAAAATTTACCCTTCAGGAGCCCTGAAGCTCTCTAAATAACACCTTTATCTCTTGTTTCTTTGATCCATACACAAACAGAAGATAAAAAGCTGTGATGTTAGGGGAAGATATGTGCTGAATCAATTTCTCTGTGTAATTGGGTGTCTGCATCAAAGACGCGACTGACCCAGAATGAACAGAAATGATGGTATAAATTGGAAACTGCTTTCTCATGCTTCCAGTTATAGGCCTATCGCATGAACTTTATTAAATGCATGAAAATAATACAACCAGAAAGTTATTGATTCAAGTGGCAATTTACCAACTGTGATCGTTCCAATGCAGAGTGAAAACATTTTTGATAGAACTTAGGTATAACAGAAAGTAGAAAGTAAATAATTGTATTTTGTTTTGTTTTCCCCATAGAAAAGTCCAGCGACTATTTCTGCCGCACACGAATGGAGCGCAGCACAGTAATGAGCATGGAGTCGGGGGAAGCTTTCTTCTGTAAGTATTGCAAGTTACATCGTGTTTTGGCATTAACCACGCAAGATGGGCAAAACACCGCTGTCCAAGACCAAGAAAGAGGAGTCAGGTTGGTCAGGTCGGTATTTGTGGGGCTGGGCACCATGAATTCGTCCCCAAGAGTCAGACTGTCAGCGCCGAGTTCCACTGCGACATTATGAAGCGTCTGAAGGAGAACATTCAGCACAACTGACCTGACCTGTGTTGGATTCTCCAAGATAATGAGGCGCCTGTCCACACTGCACTGTTTCTTCGCAAGTTTCTTACTCGCAACAACATAATCGTAGCTCTCCCCCAAACATATTCACTGGAGTTGGCGTCCTGCGACTTCTTTCTGCTCCCCAAAATGAAGGATCAACATTTTGACACTGTGGAGGAGACTCGGCACCAATTTCAAGTGGTGCTTATTGCTTATAGAACAAGACTTCCAGAGAGCTTTCCAAGTGTGACAGGATCGCTGGGAGGGAAGTATCGCTGCACAATGGGACTGCTTTGAAGAGAATGGCAGGCCGATTTAAATTAGGTACGGCCTTTGGTTGTTATTAATGCAGTCTCAGAACTTTTTGACCCTATATGGTTTACTGATTAACTCACTGCAAAAACAACTATTCCTTTATCAGTTAAGAAAAAGTGAAAACGATTTTTAACAACTCTTCTTCAATTTCCATTTAAGTAGTTTTAAAGTTTGAAGAATGATCTTCTTCCACACATTTAATCATGTGGTAAATTGCAAGAAAACCTGTGTTTCACTTTATGTTGTATTCTCTAAAACTTCTCCAAAATCTTTGTAAAAGCATCATTTGAAATATAATTTTGAGGGGTTGGATGATGTTTGGCTGATGTTTGGCTGCCAGCATGAGTTTGTACTGAATGCTCTTCCAGCTGGTCAGTGGGGTTAAAGAGGTTAAAGCCCTTTTGGTTTCCTTCACTTTAAAACCTCCACCCTGTTGCCTTCACCTCAGTCGGCCGCTGCCGGTCATGTTTTCCCCTCCACCCCTCAAATCTAATGGCTGATTATGTTCACTCTCCTCCGGTGATTCACCCTTAACCCTCTTCTTCCCCTGTTCCTGAAATCCATACCGTCGGCCCTGACCTCCTTCAACACACACATTGACTTTCACGCACACATTCAACACATTTCAGCCCATCGTCAGGCTCTGTGAAACCAACCCTCAGCCATGACAAATGCAGGGGGAGCCACTGGTCTGTTTGTCGATCCTCGGCCTCGTCACGGTGTCACGGATGTCGTCTGAAACTGGAAAGTGAATCTGTTGAACTGATGTGAACTTCAACGTTTAGCCATAGTGATTTTTTCCGCTGTGCTTTCCTGCATCTGCACACAAAAAACACAAGTTGGAAAAGTACAGCTTGATGATTTTAAAAGTTATTTGTATTGATTTAGGCAATGGGAACCCTTATTTTCTAAAAATGACATAGATTTTTCGAAGAATTAGTCTCATATGTATTATTCTAGATGGAATACGTTTTATACGCTATGTTAAATTGAGCTGGATGATGAAGGGAAAAAGGAAAATGAAGCAACAGATCAGGTTGTGTTTGTCTCACAGCTGTTAATTAATCTTAAACATGCGTATCTGGTTCAACTGTCTGGTGCCCTGACTGTCTGAGAACTGAGTTTTACTCGCTAAAAAAGAGGTTCTATTTTACAACATGTGACACTTATGGCAACTGGTGACCTCCCTGTGAGTGTGTGTGTGTGTGTGTGTGTGTGTGTGTGTGTGTGTGTGTGTGTGTGTGAGTGTGTAAATGTGGCTGCATGGGAAAATGGATTCATATAAATGTATAGTACAGGATGTCATGTTATAAAAATTTAATACCATAAAAACTCTCTCCAGGAATCACATAACTCTGGATGTAAAAACAAAGACATCAAACAAAACAAAACGATCATAATTTAAGGTTCGAGCAGCTGGAGGTTCGAGCCAAAGCTCTCTGACATCTGTCTTCTGACAAGAAACCTCAAAATAATTATTATATATTTAAATTATTATAGTGTTTTCATAGCTGAGATCTGTCATTTGCACAGAGATTAAATCCTAAAATGATTAAATTAAATACATTTTGTGCTATTATAAAATAAAACAGCTGTTTTGAGGTTAGTTTTGACAGTGGAGATATTGATGTAGAACAGGTCTACTGGTGGAAAATGAAGCCAAATCCTACAGTGGACCTCAACTGAAGAGCACAAATCTGTTTCTTCAGAAAAAAAAAAAACTCCATACAGAGCTCATTTTGTAATACCACGAATGGATAGTTGACTTCAGCGACTTTACGAGTCACCATGGCAACAGAAAGCGTGTCCCCACGACACTTTTTAGAGCCCCATGGAAACATGTCTGTTGCAGAGTTTCTGTCCTTCCTGAATATTTCTTTACTTGGTTGTGTTTTCTGTTGAAATGGCGAAGATGTTTTCTTGATTCGCTTGTGTTTTGTCTATTTGCATGTATTTTCTCATGTTGCAGCGCCCTGAGCTCTCAGGGACACTTTCAAATGTGAAGGAAAAAGCTTGATAAACTGCCATGTGGATATAACGGGAGATGAATCCATGAGATGGGTGTTTGGATCTCAGCTGGTGTCTGTTTCTGGTTATTTACAAGTCAGATTGTTTCTTTGTGGCCGGCCACTGAAAACTTCACCATCCAGAGAAAACACATGACTAATGAAGGAGGCTGCTGTCAAAGCTGAAGACTTGATGTGGACCTGAGTTTGTATCCTATGGAGGTTTTGACCTCTAGTAGCACTATGAAACAATCCTCATGCACAATGTATGACGACGCCTGTAAGCAAAAAACACAGTGGACCCATCAACCAATCAATTTTTACTTTGACATTCATTCTACTCTCATATACAGACAGGTCACATACAAACACTTTGTTGTGGTATGGAGTTAAAACATAACTTTGTTTGTTTGTCTCTGAGGAAAGTCCACAGTACACCTTTACCGTGTGAAAATGAGGGCTTGAAACTCAAGTTGGATTTATCTGCTGTCTGTCTTGATGCCTTGACTTG
Source organism: Embiotoca jacksoni (assembly GCF_022577435.1). Taxonomy (NCBI): domain Eukaryota; kingdom Metazoa; phylum Chordata; class Actinopteri; family Embiotocidae; genus Embiotoca; species Embiotoca jacksoni. The sequence continues at coordinate 18,108,298 of NW_027185392.1, forward strand.
ATCGAGACAGAATTGATTGGCTAATAAAACTTCAGTAATTGAACAGGTCAGTCTTGTATTCCCTGTGGAAGCTGTTTCTCAGTCTAAAGATTTGATATCTTTAAATAATCAGCATTTATCATCACTCTTCTTTCCATCTCTGTGAGATGGTAATTGATTGTTTTTCCCAAGAGCACATCAGCGTGTGAGCTGTGAAATGGAACTGACAACCTTACAATCAGTGGGCTCTACGGTGGTCTACAGTCAACAAATCCCATGAAAGGACACAAATCAACAACTAATTGATGTATTACTTTGTAGCCCAAACTTGATAAGACTCATTGTTGTCCGAAAACTATTAAAAACACTTCATTAAGGGTGAATTGTTCCTTCACTGCTGTGAGAATGTAGTTTATTTAGTCCTGCTTTAATTTAAACTGTGTATTAATCTGAGGCTGAAAGTAGGTAGTCTCCAACTCCAGTTTGATTTAAGTTTTCACGAACCCCACGAATCCATCTTACTGATTCTTTAAAAAATATGTATCCATGACCTGTTTTTAGGACTAATGTTGACAGGCTTGAGAAGTATTAAGAGATGGACTGATACTGCTTATTTTGGTCTTTAATTTCTTAACAGTATAATACAGATATACATATAAAGGACCACCAGACTCATCCTTCATCCAAAAGCTCCGGTCAGTGCCCAGATTGCAACTTTTCAAAAAAGAAAGAAATTCAAATTAAGACATTTTAAACTGTGAGGCCTGTTGGTCTTGATCTGAACCAAACCGATTACAATGATTGTAATGATACATCCTGATAAATATATCCTGATAACTAACAATGAAAATCTGTAAATTCAGTGACGAATTGAGCACTAAAATCACTACAGTTGGTCATTTCGGTCCAAGTGAAAATTCACCTTTTTGTCTTCACGAAACTTTGAAAGCCGCCCTCGAGACAAACCAGGGTGAAATCCAAAGGTAGGAGAATCTCCATGCTCTGTCCTCACAAGTATAGACAAACAAGAATATGTTTGTGCCTGTATCAGGTGTGTGTGTGTGATAATAACGCTTCAAATATGGCGGTGCATTAATCTGTCAGGGTAAAAGGAGCTGACACCTTTCAGTTTGTGTGGATGTGTTAGAGACAGACAGTCTTATCTTATCAGCGAGGTACAAACAGGCCTGCAGCAGAGGTGTGTGGCATCGCCCTGACACCCGCAAATCTCCCCTCGGACACTGCCAATTACATCCTTTTCATGGACCGATATGTCACACACAGATAACGCACAAATAGCACATAGGACTGCACTACGTTCTCCTGCTTGTTCTCTCAACTTACGTATGACAAGACTTTCACCTGGGAGAGACCACTGTTTGGATTCATGAGAAAAACGTCAAGGTCAAGTGGAATTCTTTGAATCGACGTAATTAAATTACATACATGACATACAAATTTTTCTTTTGTAACGTACGTAAAGTAACCTACGTCACACACGCAATGTTACCGACATAAAATGACTTAATTTAACCCGAACCTTTTATGAATCTTAGGTCACGTCTTTTGTTCTTTTCCTCATTTTTTTCCCCATTTCCTGTCTGATTTTGTTACTCTCTCATTTTCTGTGTCTTCACTTCCTGTCCACGCGTCTTCCTGCCTTGATTGTTTCCACCTGTGTTCAATTACTTCCCCGCCCTCATGTATGTGTCCACTGTTTGTTCCCTACTCTCTGTGCCACTTTGACGCTGTACCTGTGCTCTTCGTTCCAGCGTTTCTTGTGTACCTGAGTGTGTTTCCCGGTGTTTTGACCTTTCGCCTGATTTTCTGGGCTGAGTTTTGGCCTGCCCCTCCTGTGCCGTCGCCTCATTCTGTGTACGTGGTTCTGACCCCCCGAGTGTTTGTTTGGACCGAGCCTCTGGATATCCCCCTGGTGTTTTTGCCTATTGTTGTACACCATTTACTGTGTAAAACTGTCAAGTTTACTTGTGTGTCTGTTTTTGAGTCCACACCTTGCGGTGTTGTAAAACCATAATCTTTTCCTAAAGCTAACTGAGGAGGTTTGGTGGTTAAACCAAAGGCACCTTCGGTGTACTGTCGGGTATCACAGGCTTTGGGGGTGATACCGGGTTGCATCAGCTTAGATCACTTGTGTGTGATTATACTAAATTATTAAAGTCAATGGTTTCTAAACTTAATAAGGGCAGTAAGTGGTCAAATTTGTAGTTTCTGCTATTTTTCTCCAAAAGCTCATCCTATATAGTGTAGCTTTCTGTTATATGTTGAGTGAAATATTGTGGGGGCGTTAACATGAGTGTGACTGTACGTGTGTGTGTGCGTGTGTCTAATCTCCTAAAGAGACCAAATTGAGGATAAGTGATATCAAAATAAATTTGAACTGTGTCTGTTGTCACCAGTGAGTCAACATAGCGTGAGAAGGGAAGCTCTTTCTCACACACCCACCCACACACGCATGCAAAAAAATTAGCTGCCCTCACAGTGCAACACTTTCCACTGACACTGATAAGCAAACAGCCTGAGGGACACATAAAAGCAGTTTCAGCACTGCATTCTGTTTAATTTACTCTCTCTAGTTTTGCACATGTAGAAACTATTGTGCATCCGTGTGTGCACATTAAGCACTGAAACCCTTGCTAGCGTCTTCTTCTGAAACTCTCTTATCTAAGCCCTCCAAATGTAGCCACCCATGGGTTTAATTCTCCCCCGGACTCGGACATGACAAGAGGAATCAGTGGGAACCCTTCGACGGATGACTTTGGGCTTACAGTCAGATCCACAGGCAAACCTCTGGTCAGATTAATTTACCCTATGACCATATCTGGAGTTTGTTCCCGGCTCTTTACAGTCCTGCAGACTGAAGCTGCTTCAAATCCTCTAAAATACAGTGAGTGTTTTTGTTGGTGGTTGCCTCAGAGAACAATGTGCTTTCCCCAGCTGATCCATTCTACAAGAGCAGCTGTGTTATTTATAAAGCTTTTCTGCTGTATTGAACCAAACCTGTTGACATTTGATATTTATACAAATGTCAGCCAAGCTGTTGGCTGATATTAGGGAGCAACAAAAAGTGATATTCCATCAGTGAAAGCACACAGCTACTGTACAACCTAATATCACAACAGAGCGGATAATACATCTGTCGGTTCATGAGAGGATACTGAGCCAGTGTCAGATTTTGTCTTGCATTGGCACGAAAAGTAAGTAAAAACCATGTGGTTAGGTTTACAAAAAAAAAAAAAAAAAAATCATAGTTTGGGTTAAATGTGACAATTGCAATTTGGTTTAGGCACCAAATTTACTTGGTTAGGGTTAAAAAAATATCATGGTTAGGGTTGAAATAAATAATTTTGCCAAGGTAACGTTACGCGTAGGTAAGTTACTTAACATATGAGTTAAATACGTTGCGTTACATAACTTATTTACGTCATTTATAACATCTATGTTGACTACTACAATTAGCCTAAAGGTGTACCTTCTTTTTGAAGAGGCGTATACTTTTTATGCCAAAGCGAGACAAACTGTGACTGACTTGGTACCGTCTAGTGATGGTGTATTACACACGTCGGTGTGGGCTGCTCTGTCACAACTACACTCTATTTTAGACTTTCTGGTTCTCTGTTCCTTCAAAGGTCGGCACTGTCAGGATGGGTTGCAGTTGGTCATGGTACCTTGTTATGTGTCAAAAGCTCACATAAAGTTAAAGTCTATGCTAAAGCTCTGCATGGATATACTTCAACTCTGCAGGCAAAATTTCCAATCATAGTAATTTCCACTGAAATTGACCGAATTCAGTCCTACATTGTGTTGTTAAATGCTTGCTCTCTTCATGCAACATAATGCAGTGTGCAGAAGTGTGCAGGAGTGTTACGTTTCTTTGTCACTCCTCATTTTAATAACCCCTGTATGCACAATTTGTTGTATCTTGCCCGTCTCTATGACAGCAGGCTTTTTACCTGGTTTGAGTGTTTCCATTCACAACCCGACCAGCGGAGACACATGTTCTTATTGTTATATTGGTGTTAGGATGGGGTCAGACAAATAAAAAACACATAGACCACAGCTTCTCTCTTGCATTATTGTCCTGTGTGTATAGACTCTAGTCATTCTCTTCAGCAAGTATTATTTACTTTTATTCACTTTCAGCCAAACTGGACAGAATCCACTTGTGTAAATTTCAGTTCCCCGAAGGCATTTCCAGCCTGTCCATAAAAAAGTAACAGGACATTAATCTTGACTACAAGTGAGACTAAGATTTTGGATCTGCTGCACACATGTAGAACAAGTTTACGGATCATCACATCACGCAGATGGCGCCGCGCTAGTGGCAGCCTGTTGCAGCAGCTCCCCTCCCCTTGTTATTAGTATTATTAGTATTTTTTAAGCCTTTCTCCTCTCCGGAGTTTTTTTTTTTTCTTTCTCTCGTGTGTTAAGTTAACGGTCCATAATGGACCGTAATTTTTCCACGTTTCTGGCTGGGGGCACTGTTATTGTTTACTCTCGTGATCAGCTGATTGCGCTGAGTAGCCCTCTACTGCTGCTGCCCGGAGCAAGGCCTGAGATCCCCGTTGAACTTCGGAGAAGACGGCGGGGTTGCAGAGCTGGAGCCAAGCTGAAGGCGGAAAGGAGGAAATACAAACCAGCGGTACCGGCGATCTTAATGGGGAACGTGAGGTCGTTGGCCAACAAGACGGACGAGCTTGGCGTGCTGGTAAAGACCCAGAGAGAGTACCGGGAGTGCAGCATCATGTGTTTCACCGAGACGTGGCTGCGCTCACATTTCCCGGACCACAGCGCGGCCGTACCCAGCTTCAGGACCGTTCGGGCGGACAGAGACGTTGTTCGGAGCGGCAAGAAGAAAGGTGGAGGGATTGCAGTCTATGTGAACGAGAGGTGGTGCAATCCCGACCACGTGTGTGTGAAGGAACGTTTTTGTAGCCCGGACATTGAACTGCTAGCCGTGGGGATGCGCCCGTATTATTTGCCGAGGGAGTTCACGTCCGCCATCGTTATCGCTGTGTACATTCCTCCATCAGCTGACGTAGAGGCAGCAGTGGACACCATCTGCTCCACTGTGGCTAAACTGCAGACTGAGCATCCCGGTGCATTTTTGGCAGTTACTGGAGACTTTAACCAGTCTGGATAAAGTACTGCCAACTTTGCACCAGTATGTTAACTGCCCCACACTGAACAATAAAACTCTGGACTTACTGTATGCTAATGCCATGGATGCATACAGTACTACTGCCCTTACCCCCCTTGGTAGATCAGATCATAACCTGGTCCTGCTGACACCAAAGTATGTTCCCCTGGTGCAGAGGCAGCCTGTAACCACCAGGACTGTGAGGAGGTGGACACAGAAGGCTAAAGACGCCCTGCAGGACTGCTTTGAGTCCACGGACTGGGATGTGCTGTGTGGACCACATGGGGAGGACATCAACAGCATGACGGACTGTATCACAGAATACATCAAATTCTGTGAACACACCACCGTACCATCCAGGACTGGACACTGCTTCCCCAACAACAAGCCGTGGATCACCAGTGACCTGAAAGTTCTTCTTAAGAAGAAAGCAGCCTTCAGGTCTGGGGACAGGGATGAGCTCAGGAGAGTGCAGCGCCACCTGAAGGAGAAGCTCAAGGAGTGCAAGGACTCCTACAGGAGGAAGCTGGAGGCCAAATTCCAGCAGAACAACGTGAGGGAGGTGTGGACCGGTATGAAGGAGATTACTGGGTTCAAGGGGAGAGAGAGACAACCAGGGGGCTCCCTGGAGAGGTCAAATGAACTAAACTGTTTCTTCAACAGGTTTAGTTCACCACCCTCATCTGTCTCCTCACACCTCACACCTCCCAAACACCTCTGCTGCCTCCCCCCCTCCCCCCTCTGCGCCCCCTGGTGAGCTGCATAGAGCCCTCAATCTCAAAGGGCTCTTCCTCCATCGACACCTCGACACCACACCCTCCTCACCCCCCTCTCTGTGACGACTGGCCAGGTTAGGAGACAGCTGGAGAGACTCCACCAGCACAAGGCTGCAGGACCTGATGGCATCAGCCCCGTGGTCCTGAAGACCTGCGCCGTCCAGCTGGCTGAGGTCCTACAACACCTCTTCAACCTGAGCCTGAAGCAGGAGGAGGTCCCGGTGCTGTGGAAGACGTCCTGCCTGGTTCCTGTCACCAAGAAGACGACTCCATCTGGCCTCAACGACAACCGACCGGTTGCCCTCACATCTCATGTGATGAAGGTGCTGGAGAGGCTGGTCTTGGCCCACATTAGGTCGCTGGTGAAATCTTCTCTGGACCCTCTGCGTACCAGCCTCATGTGGGAGTGGACGACGCCATCATCTACCTGCTGCAACGAGCTCAGTCTCACCTGGATGGAACCGGTGAATCTGTGAGAATCACTTTCTTTGATTTCTCCAGTGCATTCAACACCATCCAACCACTGCTACTGAGTGAGAAGCTGCGGGTGGTGGGGGTGGACGCGCCCACCGTCTCCTGGATCAATGACTACCCGACAGGCAGACCACAGTTTGTCCGTCTGGGCAGTGTGCTGTCTGATACGGTGGTCAGTGGTACTGGAGCTCCTCAGGGAACTGGTCTGTCTCCCTTCCTGTTCACCTTATACACAACTGACTTCCAGTACAACTCAGAGTCCTGCCATCTGCAGAAGTTCTCTGATGACTCTGCAGTGGTAGGATGTATAAGGGATGGACGGGAGGATGAGTACAGGGCAGTAGTGGAGGACTTTGTGGAGTGGGCGGGAAGGAATCACCTGCTCCTGAACGTGGCCAAGACCAGAGAGGTGGTGGTCGACTTCAGGAGGAAGGCGACGGCTCCACAACCATCTTTTTGAAACAACTCGGCATTGGCTCATAACAGATTTGAGTTTCTAATTCTTTCAAACACATTAAAAATGTTCCAGCCTATCTGTGGAAATGAGTCAGTGTAATTCCCTACAGTCTGCACAAATAAAAACTGAAGATATATAACTGATTAAAACTGATCATGCAGCTTCTCAATAAAATAGATGCACTCTCTAAAACATGTACGACGCTGTATGAATTCTTTGATGATGTAAAGTAAGCACATGTATAAAAGTCTATTCAGCTGTCACAATCTGTCAGTCATATATGACTATCGTTACAGCAACATAGATTTCTTGTCATAGCTGTCATAACACGTCAAGGGCTATTCATTAGTGCGTTTGACCAACAGAACAATTTCTAAAAAAAAAATAATCTGAGGAAATGTTGAACAACGCCAAGTGCCTGCTTGAGGAAGAGCAGTAAGGATGTGTGGTGGTGTAGTGAACAGAAGAATCAGGCAGAAGAGTTGGATGGCACAGAGCTGTCCCAGGGGAAATACAGGCCAGTGTTGTGGACGATGTAATTAACCATGGCCTATTAGCAGCAGAGGCTGGTCAACGAGTGTGGCTGAATGTAAACTCTGCTACAGTGTCTTAAATGATCCGCAGTGAAAACAGTTACGTATTCAGTCAATACAGGAAAGATTCATGTTGCAGTGTGTCAGTAGCAATACAGTACAACTGAAGTAAAAGAAAAATAAAGTTGTCAATAAAAGTGAGAATAAAAGTCAATGCATCTCAAAAACCTATGTAAGAAATACTGTACATGAGGCAGACAGTACAACACAGGACGATGTGTTACAAAACAGTTCATATAATGCTATGTATTCGTGAGCTCCGACGTGTGGGACCGAGCACCGCGAGAAACAAACAATACTTTTGATACCTTAGAAGACAATGGCGACGATGACGGTGGTAAAATATGATCATATATGCTGCAATGTCTGAGAATGGTGTGAGTCCATTTATTCCCAGTGTTGGCCCTCACAGCACCCAGAAACTCCAGATCCCCATGAACACCCTCTACAGAGATGTTATCCCTGAGAGATCGAGAGGTTTGGTCAGGTCTGACTGCCAGCTTCTGTAACTGTGTGGGATAATCTAAACTTCCAAAGCATGCAAATGTGGAAGTGTTACTGATGGTGTTTCTTCCACCACATTCTCCCAAATGAGGGATTTTTTTTCAGCTTGCTGTATGCTCAGTGGTGCCAGGACCAGATGTCTCTGCTCCCTGGAATAAATGCTGCTTGTGATGACGCTACAGAACAGTGTGCAGGGGGCGGGTGCATCATGAAAGATCTTTTTCTTGCTTGGCTCTGCCCCTCTTTTGCTCACAGGCTCAGTCGACAGAGGTGGAGGAGTTTTGGCACACGACATACAAACAACAACATATCTTGGTCAATGGCTACTCCAGTAGTTTCAAAATAAACCTGAGTTGTTATGACGCAACAGCTGAAACCCATCCTGAACAGAGGGAGGGCAGACCCATATGTTCATAGTGATTCTGGGTCTGATAATAACAGGCTAGATTCTGTCCACCGTTGCATTGCAAGAAAAAACAACAACACTGTACTGTGCTGCAGTGTTCGGCTAGGCATTATTTCCACCCTTTTGTGTACTGTACTGTGAAAGCTTTTTGTTTGATGTGGTGTAACAGAGTTACTTTACATAATTAGAAGTACAGTAACAATTTCCATGGAAATGTGGGTACCATGCATATGTACCACCCGTTGTGCACTGGTGGAATTTGTATCTATATTCAGTTTGATACACGGTAGCTTTCAGTGAGCTCCACAAAAGTGTCACTCAAAAAAAAAAAAATAGGAGGAAACAGAAAGGTTGATATGAGGAACATTTCCAGAGTCTACATTGTTTATGCCGGAAGAACTTTTCATTTAAAGGACATTGCATTTTAATACGACACAATACCTGTGTTTTGGCTGAGTTATGACCTTTTGCAGGTGAGCTGTGATGTTGTGCTGTACCAAATAAACTATTATGACAAATGCACCAAAAGCTTTGAGATGTCAAAACAAAAAACAAAACAAGCCAAAAAAGAGAAACTTAATGATGGAACCACTAGACTTCTCACCACTAGATGATGCTGTTGCTTCTTTGTGCAGCACATCACAGTCATGTACATAAATCCTCAAAGGGTATCTTTATCTTTTTTTAGCCTAAAGATTCATACACACACACACACACACACACACACACACACACACACACATGCACACACATGCACGGACAAAAGCATGTATGTCGGGGCATTTTTGGATGTATTATTTTTACACTGATGACTCAGGACAGACAAACACACATAGCTCCTCAGGCTCCTGCCACCTCACGTCCCGAGCTCGAGCCGTCCCTGTGGAGGACGGGGATGGATGGTCCACACAAGCTGAGCAGGACCTGATGAGATCTACGGATGATGCAGCTCGTACGTCTTCCCCATGAAATGGACAGCAGCTCATCGACACGTCAGAGAGTGTCAGAAGAACTCAAGTAAACAATGTATCTTGTGCTGTCATGGGGGAAATACACAAGCACAGTTCATCTGTTCTGCCCTCCACCCTGCCTCCTCTTCCATGCCCATGCATGCACATCCATATTCCCTCCCTCCATCCTTTCTCTTGTGTTACGCCCTCCCTCCATCCTTTCTCTTGTATTACGACCCCTGGCTGTTTGTGTCCGTGTTCTTGCAGAAACTGCCCAGTGAAACCAGGGTGGTAAAACCTCCAGCCTGTAGCCACCAGATAAAAGGAGGCCTGTGCTGTTGCTACGACATTGCTGATGACTCCTTGTAAATACTGAAGGACCGCAGGCGGCTTATGGTTCATAGATGATGAAAGATAGCAGAAGATGGGGCTTCCTGTATTTCCATATAACCCTCATTATTGCACAGCAAATGTCTGTGCACCATGAAAAGGACAGTGATTCATATAGAAGAGTCACCTGGAGTTTAAACAGATTGGGATCCCTGGTTACGTGCTAAGTATAGTGGTCACGTTTAATATATGATTCAGTTTCATACAGTATTTTTAGACCTGGGAAATATATATATTCATAAATTCACTTTTACACCAAGTCATGACATAGAAGCTGTTTTATATCAAAATGTTGTTATATTCCAGCAGGGTTTTCATGTCGGGAAGTTGTTGTCACTCTCTTCTGTCATATTTCTTTTTAAATATGTCACATTTCTATTAAAACATCTGATGAAAGACTACTATAAACAAACATCGAACATATGACATGAAACATGAAAACAACCTGTGTGATACATCGATCTCATAGCTTTATTCGATGCTTGGAAAGCCTGTGAAAGCCTGACAGCAGAAAGAAGGCAGACGATAAAGTCCATTAGCGGTTCCTGACATCACAGATCTGGAATTGTTTTGTTGTCAGACTTCACTTTGCCGAGATCATTACACTCGCAGGTCCATTGGTCACCAAGACTTTATCCAACAAACAAACTGGCTGAGTCATTCTAGGTATTAACTAAATTTAAGAAACTGTATCGTGACGAGTGAATCGATCATAGTGGAAGGGCAGGTTTCTCCCAAGTTAGTGCAGTAAAAATGTTCCGACAAATGTGATTCCATCTGACAGGCATGGTCAGTGATTGTTCTTCATTTACTTCTACTAAAACCCAACACAAGCTAAAGCTCCTGCAGCTCCCCACAATGTACCATTGTTTGTCTTGAAAATCGAACATTTAGCTTGTACATCTTTAAAGTAAAGTTTAATTTTTATGGGTGCACGTCACTCAGCTAAAGGCACGCAAACTGACAGATCTGTTCTCTGAAATGTAAATGGACCAATATTGGTTCTGAAATGTGGAAGAATCCTGATGTTAGGACTTCATTATGTGTTCAGAAAAGTTTGAGATGGCTGCTCTAACTCACCCTCCTGTCTGCTCATATTTATCAACATGAATTATTATTATATGATTGTATAAATCCATGCATCACATGTTAAGCCTACAAATCTACTATTGTACATTACCATCATTCCTGAACGGTAAAGGCATGTGTTGCATTAAAGGTTTGTATACGGCATTATCTCCTTTCCCTTCATAAAGGATGGTCCTGTGCATCCTATGCTAAAACAAACACAACAGCTCTTCATATAGCATACACTTATTTGTAGCCTGGTCCAATTTAAATGACACAGGACACAATGCTATAATCAAGGCTCTTTATTTTCTTGTCTGCTCTCGGAATAAGAGAGCAACATTAAATTGGTTAGGGGTGTTCAAGTAGATTTAGGTTTTCAACAAAGATTTTAATGCTAACTAAAAGTGCCTGAACACATCTGAATCAGGAAAACAAGTTGATGCACCAACCCAGTGCATAATCCCAGGGCATAGACTCAGTACATAAACTCAAAATAAACAGAACCACGTACAGTCAGTCCCAGTAGAACATGTATCATTTGGGACACTAATAAATGAAATCATGCTGTAAATCTCCATATCTCAATATACTCGCTACACCCTGCTCTTATCAGCCCAAGCACACGTGGCAGCAGTTCAACGACACCGTACAGAACTACACAACAAAAATAAACATCATGCTTTCACATAAAATTATTATCTTGAGCATAAATTACATCAAAACACATTTTATAACATCAATTTCTCAGACTTTTAGAGAGTATTATCTTCAAAGTGCACCAGGACGTCACGCACATGAACAGAATCTGTAAACATCAACTCACTCATCAGCGCCTGAGGAAGCTGCAGCTGTTGCAGGATAACACACTATACCAATGCAAGTTGTACACATCCACACGTAAATGTTTATTTCCCCCCTAAGTACCATTAAACTGCTGTTGGACAGAAGATGCCAGTATATTTGTTGTGTGAGTTATACAGAGGGCACAGAGAAAATGTTGATTTCTGACTAAAATAATCATAGATAGCCCGATACGTTGGTGATGATTTTCGGTTATTTCCAGTAAGTGCAGAACAGCAGTGGGTGAACATTACCCTGTCGAAATTCAAGTACTACACAGGTAAGTGTACTAACATGTAAGTGTACTATATGCGAGTGTACTGTCAGGTCTCCTACAGGCCACGCCCACCTAACCTGCTCCCACTGGCCCAGCTGCAGCCACTCTGAGATCAAGTCAATTCGTGTGTATATTGTTCTTGTCTTCCTCTTTCATGTTTTCCTGACTGCCACGTTAGCACGTGTGCCTCAGAGTTTCTGCGTTCAGTTTATTCCCTCTTTGTTCATTGGATCGTACCTGTTTTCTGGATTTTACTTCCTGCTGTTTGATAATGGTGCTTGAAGATGGTGTAAGTAAAGCACTCTTTTTGTTTTACCTCCTGCTTCTGGTGTGGTGCGTTTGGGTCCTCGCCTTTTGAACTTGTAAAAGTAATCTGCCAGGAATGTGCCTTTGCATATATTTGATTTTCCAAGACTCACCCGTGTGTCCGTGGCAGCAGGAATAGTCCCGTTCAAATGAGTGGAGAGATAAACATTTTTTAATGCAGGCTCACAGTCGATCTGAATGTGCCTTTTGAGTACCCGGTTTGTCATGTGACCCTAAACTTAAATTTGACTTAGCAGATATCCACTTTCACACCAACAGTTCTTTCCAGTTGACTTGACCTGCATGTCTTTGAGCTGTGGGAGGAAGCCGGAGTGTCAGGAGGAAAGTTAAACAGGCCGAGCCCCAAGGAACCGCAGTCGGTTGTGCAGCATCCTCGATGTGGTGGCTTCGGCCAGAATTCACAGTGTTGCGTCCTTTTTCCGTCGCTTAACTTTTGTGAAAACGACAACTATAAAACAGCATAGATTGATGAGAATTACGCATATGCCGAAATTACAATTTGAATGATTACAATTTCGCTGCTAAGCAACGGTAACATGGACAGTGTCTAGAGCCCATGGAGGTTAACACTTTAGCAATTTAGCAGGTGGGTAACGTAATGTAGGAAATGCAAAGACATAACAGAAGAAGAAAGTAAGGGCCGTCGGAACATCAACATATTCCACAGATGCATTATTTAGGTTTTGAAGTAAAACTCTGACTTAAATTACAATATATTACCTTAACATTCAATGAAAAAGGACCTTCTATGGGCTCTGCCATTTATAAAAACGTAAGTAAACATGTTACAACTTGTGAACTTGAGCCTTATAGAAAATTTGTATTTCTGACTTTATGAATACCACAAGAGGGTGCCGTTCAAATGGACTCTTATTGTGTACATGGTAAATATAACTGCAGCAATTTATGCAGCCTAATGTAATATTTTGATCTGATTGAGCTGATCTTGATTTATTATCCCAGTTATTTATAGGCTTGAATAATTTTTTTCAGCTTATGCACCCAATGAGAAATCATTTGATTGTGGCCCCATACATTTATTTATTTTTATATTTCTGTATTGCAAACGATACGAAGCACCTAAACTAACTCGTCAGTCACCATAACTAATTTACTCATCACTGCAGTTTCCCCTTCTTTTATATCCCACTGGGTCAGACTCACAATGAAATGCACAGCAAAAATGTCACAATCTGCTCTCTGTTTAATATCTGATTTGTTGGGCTTCACTCTGTATTTCCTGAATACCCGTGTCCAAAACTTGAGATCACATCCTGTTTTTGTGATTTGAGCTGAAATGTGAGAAAATTTAGAGGAAGGAGATTAGGAAATATTAATCACAGTGAGAGGAGGATGTGAAAGTTTGCTTGAGGAGAACTGCTGGAGGGTGAAGGGAAAAGGCCAAACTGACCAGGTTGCCGAAGTAAAGACACAGCAAAGCGAGCGTTTCTGGACTGAGAGTAACTTCGTAGCCTTGAACAGCAGCTGCAGGTTTTTGAATGAGATATGAGCATCTCTGCAAATGCTGTCAGCTCAGCACTTTTTCATATCAATACTAGAGCAAAAAAAGATTTAAACATGAACATTTCTGAACTTTAGTTCAATTCGTACATATAAAAGGTTATCTCTCTCTCTCTCGCTTTCTCTTTCTCTCTGTCTTTCTTTCTCTCTCTTTCTTTCTTTCTCTCTCTCTCTCTCTCTCTCTCTCTCTCTTTCTCTCTCTCTTGGAAAAACAGGGCAAGCAAAGGGGGCAAGAAAAAAGATGACTTAAAATTAAATATTTATGATCCAAGGCTGAGGGTGAGGGATGGCCCTAGGCTCGTTGAGTTGAACTGCACTTCATCTCGGAAGCATCCATTTCCTCTGTAACCCATACCAAGCACACGCATACACGATGTAGGCAACTTAAAAGGTGACTGAAGAAAATTGGATTCATGATGAGAAAAGGTGTCTGAGACGGTGAACATAGAATTACAGATTTCTGTGAACATGCTGAGAATGAAAGTACCAAAAATATAATGCAGCACATCAAGGAACATGGCATAGTTATTCTGATGAAACTCGTAGCAGCTCAACCTTTTATGGACTACTCATGCCTGACTGGTGTGTACAAAGATCACTCCGTTTATCCTTGTTTATTAGTAACTTTTCAGTGCACAACTAACAACATCAAAGACAGGCAGTCTTTGACGAGGAAAATGTTACTGATCATTGATTCCAAACCAGGCGGTTTCTCCAAAAGAGAATCTCCAGTTCTGTATTTTTAAATGTGGAACAGACTGTGAGACACAGTATGTCAGTCTGACACAGAACTAATGGCACAACGAGGAACATGCTGACAATATTAACCTAAAAACCACCCCCTTCACCCTCCCACCGACCGACACCTTGTTAGGTAAGGAAAAACAAATAAGTAAATAAAAGTTAAAATGGAAAAATTAAAATGTAAGTTAATCACATGTAATGTTTTTGTCACTGCTGTTGTGATGTATCGACTTTAAGCAGAAGTGACTTTGCAGAATCACCATCGTCACTGATTGAATCAGTGTAGCACCTCAACAGTGGACTGAGAGTCGGCACACAGGTGCTACTTTTATGTTACCATCCTATTAAAGGAGCATAAAAGACAGCGTGACAATCATAATCTCATACTTCTGTCATAAATAATAAGTGTCTGAGGTCTTCACTTTTGAGTCAGTGCTTGTAATGGTTAGTTTTTGCTGAGCTGAATGTAACGGCTTGGATGAGAAACAGGCGGACGATATTGAGCTCTCTCTTTGAGTGAGAAACAAAGTGAACAAACTCCATCATCACTTACTGAGACTCTTTGGCCTGACGTGAACAACACTACTTGAATCAGCAAAGCGATTTGTGATTTCCACTTCGTTGTGTCTGTTGTATTCAGTCACGCTTACAATGTTTCAGCCAACTTGATGAACTGGACTTGGGTGATGAAAGGTTTTTAAGATTTATAAAAAGTATCAGCGAATAATATCAAAGCAAATGAAGCCTTCTCTAATCACAAAAACGCCATTCGACCCTTTTATCAAACGTAAACCAGTGAAGTTCCTTCCTTTATTCCACCTCCATTATGTACAGTAAACCAATGCTCTGTGTCTTTACAGTATGCACACCTCATACTGCTGATCATGTGCTTTACTTATGTTATTTTGTTATTAAAATACTAAAGAAAAGAGAAAATATAGACGGGCAACAAACAATAAAAATGAAAATGACATCCTGTATGTGAGGCTATGAGGTGTTACTCAGGCTGCATAACAAGAAAACCTGCACATACACAATCTTTTTCTCACACATGCACATAAAAAGGTTTCACATACACTGCTGCCACATAAACAGTGTTTTATGTCACAACATAAAGTTTGTGCATTGCACATGCACAAAAAAGCTTGCACATCCTCTACAATTTTCTTGCAAACGTTTAATGTGATGTGACTAAAGAAAGGTAGAATGCAGTGAAATGCAAAGTATGTGAAAGGTAAAAGTAGTGCTTTCTTTATGAACGGCTATAACGGCACGTCATTGAGACCTCCGCAGTACAGACACACGGAAATAATGCAGATCATGAGCGAAGTATGGATCCTGACAATTATTAATGTTGTCTATTCATTCTGAAGACACCAAGAAAATAAAGTTGCAGTGGTAAAACATTTTTCAAGCATGAACTTCATCTTTTCCCCATCAGATTTTTGTTTTCTGTCTCAGACCATTTTTAAAAGATTATTAATTCAGAAGAACTCATCAAAGGAATTTTTTTACCAAGAAGTCCAGCTTGTTGAATCACCATGTAACGAGCAGTAGAAAATGTAATGGAGCATTTAGTGTCTTTGAGGGAGACCATTAAATGTTGCTGCAGTTAATGTTAATGTAGTTCAACTTCGCCGTTCACACCGAGATCTTTGACTCTTCTGCTTCTCCTCAGGCTCCACGCTGTACAGACATTCACCAGACAATGTGTTCATAATTAAGGTTTTTATTGGAATTTGTACTGAAAGAGCACTAAAACCATTACTGTAATCTGCAACAGAAAATTAATCAATCATACGAAGTAATGTTTTCCTTCACTTATCCAAGGCCATGCATGCCGTATATCCCAGTTAAGGATCTTTCTAATGAGCAGATGTTCAAGCATGTTCAGTCTCTTCCAAAAGCTAAATCTAAATTCGAATCATCTCAGATAATAGAATTTGAGACGTGCTAGGATGCTGTCCAATTTAGCATCTTTTACCATTTTCCTTGACAGATATCGCTGCTTCTGCAGCACACACACACACACACACACACACACACACAGAGATCTAAAGGTCATG
Organism: Embiotoca jacksoni; assembly: GCF_022577435.1. Lineage (NCBI taxonomy): Eukaryota > Metazoa > Chordata > Actinopteri > Embiotocidae > Embiotoca > Embiotoca jacksoni. The sequence continues at coordinate 18,124,831 of NW_027185392.1, forward strand.
ACAACGTGGCACTAAATTACTTTCATGAAACCGAGGAAGCGGTGGGGAGAAAGTGAAACGGATCAGCACCACGCTGCTGTGAGGATTCTCAGTTCTTTTTAAAATGGAGGACTTCAGAGTTTAAGCTAATTGTCAAAATTGCTGAAATGGATAACGGATCCAAAGGTTGCAGTGAAAGGTCATCAGGAGGATCAGGGAGAGAGGTGAATAACAGGGGTGGGGGGTACATGTGTGCACGGTGTGTGTGTGTGTGTGTGTGGGTGGAGGGGTTAGCGCTGCCTAAAAAAATGGATTGTCCTCACACACACATCTTGATGACTGAGACGGTTCATTTAACACTTTCAGAGATTCAATTAATGGCAGAAATGAGACAATTCTGTGTGCGTGTGTGTCTGTCTCTGTGTGTGTTTGTTTGTGTGTGAACATGATTCATATGTGCCTTCAGCAGGGATCCTGGCATAACCACAGAGAAATTGCAGCACTAATGATTTATGATAATCACTTCCCGTCCCAAAAGGATGTTCAACATACTGTGAAGAAGACACACACACACACACACACACAGACAGACAGACATGGATAGATACTGTACATGCTTCAACAGACATGGACAAATGGATACAGCACTCAGATTGTGTCACTGGTCCAGGCTAATCTTCAGGTCAGGGACATACTGACTTGTCACAGCAGCAGACTGAGATGTCTTTATTTTAGAGAACAGTCCCTTCTGAGTTGGATGTGTGTCCATTAGGCTTTCCCAAAGTGTTTTGCATGGGTGGTTAGGGTATGAAGGGAACTGTTTCACGACAAAGTGACAGACGTGAAAGTATCGGAAGACATTTAAACGGTCCAGATCGCATCTCTTACATAGAGAGTCGAAGCTAGAGAACTGTCCACCGTCAAAAAGATCCCTGAAACACTTCAGTCCCCTTCTTTTCCACTGTGAAAAGGTTTTGTCACTACAGAAGGTAGGAATGAGTGATGGTTATTAATCAGACCCAGAGAAGAATCTCTAGGAAATTTAAAGTGAAAGGGAAATTGAATCCAAATTCTAAGAGTGGCAAGGACGATCGAGTTAGAAGAGTAGCCGGACAGCTTTATCGGAAGAGATGAATATACCAACACAGGAAGAGAAGATGGTCTCTTTATGTTTCTGTCTGAGTCAGTGCTGTTGTAGCTTTATTTTTTTTTTTATCTTTCACCTATTTCCCTGCTCCTCTTTGCAATGCAATGTCTCTGCTGCAACTTTTTATAAAACATTTGCTCTCTATAAAATAGGAAAAAAACAGAAAGAAACTGACAAATTCCCTGGTTATTTTTTGTACGAGTAATGTGACCCTTCCCCTTTTTTCTTGAAACAACTCAGTCTAACAGTGCAAGCATATTAAACAATCCGCTGCAGTTGAATTGACACAATCAGCGCGCGTTCACTTGTACAAAATCTGCAAATCTTTTGTGTCAACTTGACCTTTGAGAGAACAAAGCCACCAAAATGTGTTTAAGATGGAGGAACTTTGCTTCCTCGCTCACCCACTTTGTTTCTATTTAATTTTCAACCACTGCATGGTTTGTAGATGAGACGGGGCAAATATGTCTTTTTAATAAAACACGTCAACTTTATTGTCCTGGTATCAACCAAACTAACGAGCTTGCTAATGGACTCTTAGCTGTTTAAATGTAGTAAACATTGGGGAAGAACAATGTTTATAGCAATGGCTGTGTTGAATGGCAGTTTGTCACAGCATGTGGTTGCATATCCTCAGAATAATAGTGAGCAGTGGAGTATTGCATCAGATACTGAGGATTTGGTGAGAGCTCTCTCTGTGTCACATGAATAAATGAAAATATGCCACTAAAATTACATCTGCATTTTAGTTTCTTTTTTTTGGCTCATTTGAGTCATCATGTCTTTATTCTCATAAATGCACAGACCATATTGGAGAATATGTGGCTTTTAAAACCCCGTTAACCAGAACTCCTGGTGAATTACCCTTTGAAGCTGCCCTTTTGGAAACTTGATTTCTGTTGCTTGTTTTTGTGTCGCATCACATTTGTCAGGGACTTGCTGTAAGGGTGAAATTTATCGACAAAAGCAATCAAGTCAGCTTGTTTGAGCTGAGCAGAAAAAGAGCGCTGCTTCACTTTAAGTGATGGATGATGCTCTCAGACTGACGGGGAGTTCTATCAGCAGGATTTTGACTCTTAAACTAAGTGGACAACTATCTGAGTACAGTTACTGTTAAGAATGCAAGTTTTTATTCAAGGATCACAACCTTTTTTTTCTTCCAGCAGCTGTCATATCTATCCATCAAATGGAAGCCCTGGGTGAGAATCTATCAGTTAGGTTGAAACATGTTGAGAGAACATTTTCACTGAATAAAAGAACTGCACAGGACTCTTTTGTAGCTGTGGGAGAATGTACCTTCAGTTGTATGTACAACTTTGTCACCACACTATATCACAGCATGAATGAAACATGTGAACACAGTTACAAGCACAATGTGGTCCAGTCACATACAATCCATCCATCGAGCGATGCAGTGGTTCTGCCACATGGTGAAACCCGGCACCCAAATCAAAACCTGCATCATAAGTGTCTGCTCTAACATGGGACAACAGTGTGTGTATGTGTAATTGGAAAAAAAATAGACCCCTTGAAGTGAATTTACTACATGTTAAACTACTGATCACTGCATCCATCTCTTCAGCGGATGAAATCTGCCTGCACCAAAAGGCTCTGAGGATTGTTAGAGATGGTTCTACCACAGCAGTTCCTCTCTTTAAGGAAATGCACTCCTTTCTCTCAAGCTATACACCTGTTGAATTGTAAACTTTTGGCACGAGATTTATTGTGTTTCTAGCTTATTGTTTTCTTTGCAGGTATTTGGAGTATTGTAATATTTGTTGTATATTTCACTCTTGAACGTTTAACAATTTGCCACTTAGGTGAATTCTATTTTTTACTTTTACTATTTCACAATTAGAACTAAAGACAAAAACTGACGTGGACGAGGATGTTTTAGAAGCAGATGTGTCAAAAACCAAGCAGCAACCTACAGAACTAAAAAATTAAACCAATTGCAACTGCAGTTCTTCAGCACTTTTCAAAACAAAGTTACAAAGTCCTTATAAAAGAATACATGGTATTCCCAGGATTAAAACATCACAAGGCTGAGGCGAATAAAATCAGAAATTAGACCGATAAAATCTCCAAAGATCGATATCGGACAACAGTAAAAATAACAAAGGTAAGACACAACTCACCCGTTCTATATGGTTAAGGACAGAGCTGCTTTAAGTGACAGATGGGTGATGTCACAGTTGGCTCGCTGCCTGCAGGTTTCCAGGCTACTTTTGGCCTCAGCCTGACCCATGCACCACCTCCTTTTCTGGATTATTGGGGAGTAATGCTGAGTCAGACACTGCCAGAGTGGCAACGGCCAGAGTCACCCCGAACTGAGCTTCAAATTCACTCTGTAGAAAAACGTACATTAGGAGTGATGTTTACATCCTACATACATTTTGTTTTTAACACGGTCGATACCTGTACAAATGACAGCAAACCTATCACCATGGCTGCATATAAGTGAAATAAACATATTTTTGTTAGATGAGTGACAATTTTTTTTTTAAAGCAACTACGTGTATACTTGCAAATTTCCAACTTCCAAAAAAACCAGATCTGACCTGTGAATACAAACGAATGGGCTGAAATAACACAGGATTACATCAGTTCTCTAAAACATATGGCATCAAAATGCTAAATATAAAGATATCATTTTTCCCTTTAAGCCTCAATGTTCATGTTATATGAGTAACAAAAGACGGCCATGTCAACTTGCTCATGTTGTGATTTGATTCAGACTCATCCTGATGTGCTACGAAGTGCAGCGGGAGGTGGATGAATGCTGTTGCCCTTTGTTTTCTCTGCCCTTTTCACAGAGTCTCTAAACAAGGCACTGCAAACAATCATCACCGCCGTAAAGTGACTGAATGGCATTTACTCTGCAGCATTCACTGTACCAAGTATCTTACCCACCTGGCACACACTCCTCCAAAGTTTTCATTAGTCAGCAATGACTAGTTAAGGCCACAAGAAATTAAGACCACAAGAAAGTGTTCATGATGTCAATAAAAACACCCTGTTGCTTCCTACTCTTATGGAAGAATATCTGCGGTTTATTTAAATGGAAAAATCTTGAAAACATTCAGAGAACCCGGAAAAGAATGGAGCCCGTTCAGACAAACACAGAAGATGCACAGCGACATACTGAATGTTATATTCTACATATAACATATAATATATTCAGATGTGAGCCTTTCCAGTGGTTCAGTGGTTAGCACCGTCGCCTCACAGCAAGAAGGTTCTGGGTTCAAGCCTCAGCTGGAGCTTGATTGAAACGAGGGCAACCTTTCCAAGGTGTTCTCCGCCTTTGCCCAAAGTCAACTCTGCCAGCTCCCCCATGACCCTGTTCAACTTAAAGCAGATATAGTTACTGGACGGATGTTACAGATTACAGCAACATTTAGCGGTAATTTATATTACTCCATTAATTGTGGTTACTCCCCAACACTAAACACTAACAAGAGCCACAGCATTTAATGAGTACTATTACTTTGGACACTAAGTAACATTACGAATGAAGGAGTTACACTTGCATTGAAGTATTTTTATATTGTGTTACTGCAATTTTTACTGAAAGGCAGAGACATATTTTCACCTTGAGTTCTTAGAATGAGTCAAAACAAAAATGCAGGATCTGACATTTTCATTTATTCCCTTTAAAATATACAAATGTTCTGTTGTGTTTACATAAAGCCATGCCAATGCACATCATGTATTAGTGTTACAGATGCTTTGTATTGCATTTTACTGAGTAGCCGCTAATGTTTGAAACCACTTCTATGATTCTCACTGCTGTTGGTATGATAAAAGGATTGCATAAATTAATTAAATGGGATGGAATAATTGTATAGGTCAGCAGATTTGACCCCTCTTTCTGTTAATATTGATAACCGCTGAGCACAGAAAGGCCTCTGGAGGACTAGCCCCATGTGCACAGACCTTGGAAGATTAAATTTGAGATCATATAGAAAAGAAGAATTTAATCTAATTGACTAGGAATGTTAAATAAAAATTTCATGGACGTGTATCACTGGGCCTCGTCTTTTCAGGCCAGTATCAGTGAATTAATAATTCCCTGTCATATCACATTTTAATCAAATCGGCTGAGTTCCAATTTATGCACGCCTGGCTGTCACTCTCTGCAGGGGATTCATTTATTTTGACTCAGGTGGACAGGTTGTGTCTCCAGCCCATTTATAAACAGGAAGTTCATGGCTGAGGCCAAAATAGCTACATCTCACACTTTTAATTTGAGAGTAAACCAAGCAACACATTTGTTTTGGCATGTCTGCTGCACTTAAAGTTAAATTGACCCTCTTTGCTGCTCAAATTGGCGTTTTGCCCTCATCTGCTTCACTTTGAATAACAATTCCATTATGAAACACAGAAGTTTTTAAAATGACAGCAGGAAAACTTTAATATAGTCTATATTTTATGCAAAACAGTCTCCTTCTCTCACAGTAAGAGAGATAAAAGAGGAAAAGCTGTCACATCCAATATAATAGAGTAACAATTCCTCTTCTTCCAAGAGTAGACAGCTACTATAAATTTAAAAAAACTGAAAAAAGAAAAAAGATCTCATTCTGCAATATTGACTGCTGGCATGAAAGTTATTGTTGAAGTTCTAAGTCTGCTCATGATATTTATTATTCAGTTCCATTTTAAAGACTGAATCATTTATGTTTGTCCCTGTATTCAGTGAATGTCAGGTTTGCAGGTCTGTCTTTAAAAGAGACAGACCCACCTAGCATTTTGTATTTACACCTCGTTTTTTTTTAGTTTTTTTTTTTTTTTTACATGGTTTAAACGGAAGTGCCGTCTTCACATTTATCTATAAAATGACTTTGGAAACTAAAGGCAAAAGTCAATATTTTGCACTACTGGATTTTTTTCCCCCTTCTCACCGGAAATAATACTTTTGTAAATCTCTGTGACTGTTGAGCCATTGTGTAATCATACAGTTATATGATATGATTATAGCAGATGTAACAACAACATCGCTCCATAGTGAATCGTTAGCAGTCGTTCAATCCTACAGGGCGTAGACCTCGGGTTAATCCTAACCAATTAGCATGCACCGAAACCAGCCGACACTCTGCCACCACTGCAGCCACCAGTGTTTTTTTTCCTGAGTACAGCATATCATTTTAATTGTTTTAATGAATGCCAGCAGCTTGACGAGGCGCTGACCGTTTACTCTGCATTTAGCGCTCAATGTTCTGTGAAACGCGATCTAAACATTGTTCATCTTTCTTTTGTAGATTATCAATGCTTCTTCTTAATTTAAACAATTTCCGGTCCTTTACTTTTGTAACTGGGTTATTTTTTTTATTCAACATAAACATTTAATTTAACAATATTAATTTGACTTTATGTTTGAACATTCAGTAAGAAACAGGTGCTGCATCACTACTAGTGTCTGCTGGTTCACTGATTGATGCCGGGAATCGTCCCGACGTGTCTTCTTTGGTTTTTGGAAAACTTTCCCTTCTACTTTTTAGCAGGTGTGGCCTATGTCTCGCAAAGGTGCTGGAGGTGTTTGGTTGTATGTTTCACAACAGCACGGCTGCCATGAATTTCTGAATCTAACAATGACTCTCTCCCTCTTGTAGTTTTGGAAGGTCACTGTCTCTGGTAGTGTTTTTGTTTCAGCTGTCCTTATTTGTTTGTGCACTTTGCTGTACCGCTGAGGCATTAAGAGCACAGCAGTTGTTTTGTTTTCAGCTGTTGACCCAGCAACAGTTGGGCAGGAGACAGTTTACCTGCATCCAAACGTGCATAATTTACTTTTTGGTTTGCATTGTGCCCATATGTTGAATTCTGAAATAAAATGGAGTCTGCTTGAAGGGAATTAACACGCAGAAAACCTATGTTTGTGCATTTCCAATTCTGGACAAGCTGAAATGATGAAGAAGAAAATCCACATAAGTAAAGTGCAACCTTCAAATTGTACAGAAGCGGATGCAAAGTTTGATTGCATTGCACACCCAACTATGGAGTCCCAAAGTGGCCATAGAGAGAAAATGTTTTTAATTGTGCGCACAAAATACTAAATTTAGGCCATGATTTACTATCTTGTGCACATGTTTTAATTATATTGATTTTAAAAATGATTAAAGACATCTTTGTATGTAGAGAGAGCACAGCACAACCGGCTTACTCCTCTAAGTATGAAGTGCACTGCACCTGCTTCAACTGTCAGTTGACCATCTATAAAGTCAATAACATCCTGTCAATCTGTCAATAACATCCTCAAAGTGAGGCTGTGGAGCCTGGCCACCACAGCCAGGCTTCAGATCGTCTGAAATGACAGTGTGTGTATGAACTGAGGAAAACTAGCCGACAGTTTTTTACAATCCACCTGCACTTGCTGTTTTATACTGATCATATCCATATCTGTCACTGATTAGTCAGACTGGCCAAGGTGGCTATGCCAACAACTCAGTTAAGCAAGGAAAACTGTAATACAAGAGATGGAAAAGATTATTATTATTATTATTATTATTACTAAAAGGCAGTAGTAAAGATATTGAGAGCTTGTGGATTGTAGTATGGCAATATGCTCACTTTGAGGATCCTTTCGACTTTATAGATGATCAACTGAAGCAGGTGCAGTGCACTTCATGCTGAGAGGAGAAAGCCTATTGTGCTGTGCTGTGCTGTCTCTCTCTATATAAACGTATCTCCTGTGCACGAATTACTTACATGCGTGGGAATTAATAAAAACATGCTAACGAATTAATACAAACGTGGGAACGAGATGCTATTTCGTGCTCAGGATTTAGTATCTAGTGGCCTCGATTTTGTATCTCGTGCGCACAATTTAAATGTTTTTTCTCACTATATGGCCACTCCGGGTTCTGTACACAAAACTTCCTCTTCTGCGGATTCTCAAATAATTAAATGGACTCATTAGCCTTTCCTGCAAACTACTGACCCTGACATTTATCATCAGTGCTTTGACAGGATTGTAGTTACTGTAACAGAAAAATATCAAAAATAAACCTACATAAGCTTTATAAATGGAGTTCTTTGAGTGATCTGGTCAGAAACAGCCACTGCTGTCAACACGTGACAGGACAATAAGCTGCGTGTCAATACGCTGCGATCAACCAGAGGAGAAAATGGAATAAATGCTACTTGTGAGTTTCAGGAGGCATCTGCCAATCTTGTCGGGTTGTAGGTTAACTGAAGCGTGACGTGCCCTCACTTTAGGAGACGCAACCCCCCGGAGGGAAGTGACAGACACTTTCTGATTGATTGCAATGTCGTGCCATAAGTGGAGAATGTGTTAGTGTATGTTAGTGTGTGTGTTAGTGTATGTTAGTGTGTGTGTGTGTGTGTAGCAGCTGCTCCCTCCCTGACTTCATTCCGCTCTCTCTCTCCCTCATTCAGTCCTGCAGGCAGTGGTGGATGGGCTCGCTACTCCCGCCGGCAGGAGCGCAGACAACCGAGGAGCCCGTCCGTGTCAGAAGAGAAGCGGACGGAAAACACAACATCAAAACCATTATGGGATCGCAACTCGGATTATAAAGCGAATATAAAGGTTGGAAGCAATCCAGGAGCAACTTTACAACACTCTCCGGGTTTTTTTGTTGTTGTTGTTTTTTTCCCGTTCTTGGTGCAGATCTTCAGTCAGCATCCTGCTGCCTCCTCCAGCATCCAACATGATCTTTGGTGAGTAGGCTAAACACTAACTGGAATCTGCTTTTCTCTGTGAGTTAGCTCATTATTCCTACCATCATCATTGCTACTCCTCTTTTCCTTTTAACCATTTAAAGTTGAAATAATTTATTTTTAAAAGTCTTGCTGCTTTGTGACATTTCATGGTTGTGGTGACTGAGGCAGCAGACTCTCTTTGGTCATAAGTGAAACAAATACGCTTGGATTTTATATTCTAGGTGATACTGTGCTCCCTGAAATTGATAAATTAATATTTAATGACTCAGATGTGCTTATTTTTAACGAGTCCCTTAAAATGACGGTAAATATGAAGTTATTTACTCACTTTGCTCCTTATTTTGAATGTTTCTCCAGCCTCGCAGAGAGAAGCTACGATCCAAACTCACCTCGAGGAGACGTTAAAAGCGTTTCAGTGTTTTTTCCATCATAGAGTGTGTTATTTCCTCTTAATACAGCTGTAGTTGGAAACCATCTCTGAAATCTGTCATGTTTCTCTCAACAGATCTAAATGTGTGATAGACTGAAGGTGCGATGAGGAGGAGAGAGTCAGCGTGAGGTCTACTTTCCCCGAAGGTGAGAGACTCTCTTACTCTCTGGTGGTGGATTATCGCGTTCAGACAGCCACTCCCTGAAGGGATGAATGTACATAATGTTATAGAAGAACTGCACTGGGACCAGTGCTGAACATGACCACAGCTGACTCACAGGAAGTGGCACAAGATGGAGAATTTTCACTTTGCGACAGAGATTTTTACCCACACACTTAAGAAGGATCATCACAAGGTTTGAACGTGGAACTTGAGGTGACATTTTTGGTGTGGATTTTCTGCCCTTTCGGATTTTAATGAAGAGTCAGGGAAAACCTATACAGTAAGCCTTACAGCTGAGAGGTTTCCGCACCTCTCCAGCTGTGGTTTTGTTTGTAGCAGCATGGGTCCTTCACAGGAACAGCAATCAGACTGGACCTCAGTTCAGGCCAGCTTCTCCCCACTGCTGCAGTCCGATGGCTCTCAGGAAAAACTCAACCACACCTACAGCTTCCACAGCGCTTTCAGGCCTCTCTCTACATTCAGCTCCCCCACTGACTCCCTCCACCAGCCGCTGCCCTCTCTGCTGCCTTCCTCCCTTGTCCCGTACTCCTCCTTCATCGCCTTCCCCTTATTCTCTACCACCTCCTCATCAGCCTTTGGACAACCATCCACCTCCACCTTTCCTTTGTTACTTTCCAACTACTCTAATGATTTGGCAGACCTGGAGAGCATGCTGCTTTGGACCCTCCATGAGCCCAACACCATCGCATTGACCATCATGTACTGTCTGTCTTTTATTTTGGGAATCATTGGGAATCTAATGTCCCTGCGAGTCCTCACCAGCAGGCGCAGTCGGCGGCTTGCCGGTGTCAGCGCAACACGCAGTCTTCTGGTGAACCTGGCGGTGTGTGACCTGGCTGTGGTGTGTGTGTGCATGCCCATCACTCTGGGGAACCAGATCTACACCGCCTGGGTCTACGGTGACCTGTTATGTCGCGCCGTGCCCTTCACACAGGCTGTCTCGGTCTCGGCCAGCGTGTTAACGCTGACGGTGATCAGCGTGAATCGTTACTACAGCGTTCGATCGCCGCTGCGCGCTCGCTCCATGTTTACCCGCCGCCGGATCTTGGCCACCGTCGCTGTAGTGTGGATGGTGTCCTCCATGATGTGCGCGCCAATTGCAGTGATGAACAGGCGGCGAGAGATCACCTTTGAGACTTTCACCATCTTGGTCTGTCAAGAGGAGTGGCCTCAGCATCGCCTTAAACAGGGGTAGGTACTCTGACAGACTAAAGAATATATGAGAGCTGAATGACCTATTTTGTATAACAAGATTTTGAATCGGTTCATTCATGACCGTCAGAGTTGGAAAACTGGAGCTTGAGGGTGCTGACACACCAAACTGAGAGTCAGCCTTAAGTGCTGTTGGGCTGTGGTTTTTGTACTGTCCACCTCTTTTGCCAGTTATTAGATTTCAAATGATCAACTGAGCATGTTAGAGTGGAAGGGGCAAGCAAATTACTGCATCATTTATGTGCCAGTTGGCTGTTTGGTTGTTGATTGTAGTCTTTTCGGTCTACTAGTGAGACACTCGAACAAAAGGTGTGAGGCAATGCAATGGCTATCCATGATAGTTCTTAAAGTTTGGCGTATCTTTGGTTCTTACACAAGGACCAATTTCAGACCTGCAATGCTTTTAAATGCTATACTTGAAAAGTCAGACTGACAAATTCAGCAGTTTGCACAGACGTAGACAAGCTCTTTTTTAACCTCCTGTATTGTCCTCTTATATTTTGACCTAATCATGAGTTGTCAAATGAGTCTGTTGATAATTTCTATTTGTACACTGTACTTTCATCATTTGTCTGTTGTGCCATTATGGTTTTATTATCTGTTAATCAATTTCCAACTGTGTGTGGCAAAGTGTTAAAAATAGCAATGATTACACAGCAACACCCTCAAACCTGATTCCCTCAGGGGCTGTAAGACAATACTGCTGGTTCTTATATTATCATATTGATCCCTGTATCTTGTCTATTACAGGAGAAAATTAGATAGTCTCGAGAAGACTCCATTGTGTTCCTGATAACTATGAGTTAGCTGCAATCCATAATGTCAAATAGAGCATTTTGTTGTTGGGATAAAAAGGTCACTAACCCACCAGGCATCTCTAAATAGCAGAATATGAAGAGTGTCAATGCACTGCAGGAAGTCTGTGTTAGTGGTTCATTATGTATGTAGTGTAGGTGGATAAAATAAACACTCATCTGTTTAAAGATATTACAAATCTGTGACTATGGTTTGAGAAGGTGATTACATTTGTATCTCAGTTTGAATGGTTTCACTTCTCTTTCAGATACAACGTGCTGCTCTTTGTGATGCTCTACTGTTTGCCCGTGACCTTCAACCTCACCATAGGCTTTCTGACCGGCCGGCGGCTTTGGGGAGGGAAAAAATCCACTTTCACTGATCTCGATCCTCGCAGCCAAGCTCTTCATGCTTCGCGCCTACAGACTCGTCAGAAGATTGCTAAAATGGTGGTGTGTCTGGTGATTCTGTTTGCGGTGTCCTGGCTGCCTCTCTACTTGGCTGACCTTTGGATTGACTGTGAACAAAAGCCATCTTCTTGGATCTTGCAGACACGGCCATTTGCCCAGTGGTTGGGCCTGACAAACTCCAGCCTCAACCCCATCTGTTACTGCTTTATTGGGGACCTGTACCGCTCAGCAAGGGTCATTAGGACGCGATACTACCAGAGAGTTGCCGCTCTCTTCAACTCCACCTCATTCTCTAGTTCAGCTGCAGTAGCTTCTCCTGCCGCAGTGATTACAGACACCAAAGTGACTTCTACTGAGCGCCACCATCTTGCTGCTGCCGTGGCAGCCTCTGCATCCATGGTTACAATCCCTCGACTATTGAGCTTGGCTACGGGCCAGGGACTTGGGCAGAAGGTCAGAGACAGTTCAGACAGCAGAGCAGGATCTGACCACAGTATCTCAGACTGGTGTCGGTCCAGTCCCAGTGTGTGCGACAGCTCCCTATTCTCCTGCCAGCTCCACACACTCCAGCACTCCTTACAAAGACCAGACTTCCTGCCAGCAAGAAGACACTCTGTGAATGAGAACACTGGATCATTACCTTTAAGCATTGAAGCTGTGGAAATAGATATGCTACCTCTGCGGAGGCATTCAGGGGAGAGAATATATGGTCTGCCAGCTGATAAGAGAGACATCATTAACATGGGAAGAAACACTTTCTGTTACACAGAGCAGCACAGGAGCAAAACATCACACATGTACTCTGTGGTAGGAGACACAAAGGATGACACAACCAGAATGACCTGCCTATGAAAGCTATGGATTATCTGGCGCATCAGCAGGCAGGAATTTCTTCTTTTTGTCCCACAGGCAGTAAAAACTCACCCGGCTCCTGCTTCACAGTTTGCAGTTGACAGTTTGGATTAATCCCTCGCAAAGGCCATTGCTTGTCTTGAGGATAAACCCACCTTGTCTACACACTCTTTCCTTCTGCATGTACTAGTCTCATCTAAAGTACACAGGACCCATGTTTGCACTGCCAAGTTCAGGGTTTTACAGGCAGTTAGAGGAATCGGTGATGGAGTGAACCCTGGAGGGGAACAGTTGGAGTATTATTTAGCCCTAGGCTACAAAGATAGTCATCAGTAGGAGGAGTAGATTGCAGCAGTGTGACATTAGAAGCAAGTCATCTCATAGTCCTGACTGTTTCTATCATCTGCTTAAGACACTAACCCAGCAGGACGTAAAGTGTAATGAGTTTTTTGTGCAGATTTTTTTGTGTATGTTTTTCATTGCTTTGCTAATGGTTTTGATTTCATTTGTTGCTCAGAGAAAAGATCAACCCAGTGCAATATGAGAACCTACTGTATCATACACGCACGCAGTTTCTGAAAGGTCTTCAAAGGATAAATTCACTATTAAAGTCTGTTTTGGCATTTTACATCCAATTGGAAAAGAACAAAACTATTTACACGTTTGTTTTGTATACAGGAGGCTGAAACTCAAGAATGACTTTACCTATGAATATATAATTAATATTATATAATATAAACCAGTGCTTTAAAAGTGACAGTGATGTGTGAGGGCCTTGCTATTTGTAATGAATCTGACCTCGCTTATACACAGTACCCAGGTAATGCTGGCCCTGAGAAGGCACATGCATATAAATTATACTCCCATAGTCAAGCAAAGTAAGGAATGTGGCTGAGACTAGCTTCTTTTAGCTAAAAACAGATGTAAGCCAAGTTTTGGAAATAACACCATAATTTCACTTTTAGTTTTCTTCCTGAATATGTAGTTTAAAAGGTAAAAATTAATTGAGGATAAAATCCCAAGTCTAGAATAGTGTTCAACTAGAGTTAAACTTCATTGCACTTAGCCACCTACAGTGGTCATTAGTCCGTCCTTCAGAGTTGCAGAGTAAATATGATTGTGAACAGGGTTTCCAGACTACAACTACAGCAAAGAAAACTGAAGCTGTGAGCAATAGTGTGGTGGAGCCAGGTTACAAAAACTTTTCCATCTCTGTTTTGGTTTGTGTTTCTCAGTCTGCAAAGAAAGATGGTGTCCACAATATGCATCCTGCCAACAGCTCTGAGTAGCTCAGTTCTTTTCTCATGGAGGACTCTTAATGAGCAGACCTACTGTAGTTGTAGTCTGAATAATCCGTGGAACTCAACCCCATTACATTTTTCTGGACAATTTCTTCAGTCAAAAGTAAATCCAAAAAGGAGATCATTCATCTATATTGTATTGGAGTGGCAAATATCTCAAAATGTATAAGAATTAAACCACAAAAACCACAAGAGAAAGTGTGTGTTTGCCATTTGGGTGAAAATAAAATGTTAGTTATTGCTACTATGACACTGACTGTACTGTGAGTAACTACAACAGCAGTGTATATCAGTTTTAGTATTTGATAACCTGAGCGTTTTGGACCAACCAGGGACACTGCCTGTTAAACTAGCACATGCCTTGTTGAATAAAGGACTGAAACCAGGTACTGAAATAGAATTAAAGGTTAAAGAACTAAAAAACACGCGCATACAAACACAGTCATGCGTACACGAATGCATACGACAAAATTGAATCTACCTTCAGGCATCTTGCAGTTGTGTGCAAGACAGAGGTGGTGAGTAGCATGAACTACTGTGACATCAAGCTGCTCATCACACGCCTGTCTTTGCAGCAAAAGTGAAGAGGTGCATCAAATTGCAGTGTAACTGTCCTATTTATGTCATTGGATGGGGTTGGTTGTACCTTAGAAAATCTTAATGCCATTATGCTGTGACAGTGTCTTTCATCTCTTCCTGTCTTTACTTTCATCTACCTCTCTCTCTCTCTCTCTCTCTCTCTCTCTCTCTCTCTCTCTCTCTCTCTTGTGTTAATGGAGGGCATGTGTACTTTATTATGTGCATTTGGTGTTTCATTAAAAAAAACCTAAATAACATGTCTGTGGTCACCTGTAAGTGCGCCTGAAACGACCCAGGTTTTGAGCTTATTTCAAAGGACCCTGCAACAGAGCAGAACTTCAGTTAGAGGATTGTAAAACTTGTCTTGAGCTAACGGGGAAGTAATAAATAGTAGGTGGCCTGAAACGGATAGTTCTGGGATCTTTTTTCTACTGTTCTCTTGTTCCCTTAGGCTTGATTAAATCTTTATGGGAGCATAAGAAGTGCTTGTTCTTTTATCAAATGATTTGACAAAGATGTTGAAGGATGGAGCCACGCAAGGAAAGTCTCATCAAATCTGTGAAATCGCTGCACCGCAAAATTGATTAGTGATTGCAGAACAAGTCGGACATGCTCATTTTCATCATGTGGAAAAATTTGCTAAAAGATTTCAAAAAGTGAAACCACCTTAGTGAAGGATTTGATTATGTTCTGGCTTATATTCAGGCAATTTTGTTACGGTTCGGCAACCACATCTACTGTATTGAGTTTCAGGTACAGTTAACGATTCCCTGCACCTTTATTCTCATGGAACTGCAACCTCATGCAGCCATGTGAGACATAAACAAAGTGAATAGGTACTCATCAAAGCATTGCTGCATAGCACTACTAGTGATAAAAAAAAAACCTACAATGTATCTTTAACGTGGCCAAAACTCATGAGTTGGTTATAGAAGAAGCGATACTGTGAAATGAGACCACAAATAGTGCGGGGTTGATGGTATTGACAGTAAATACATTTTTACAAATTCTTTTACTTATCAAACTCTGTGAAACCTTCAATGCATGCTTCTTGATGAGTAATTTTTTTTTCCCTCACCGGCCCTAAATTTGCAACCTGAGTCTAAAAGTATTCCATGAAGCTGCCAAACACTATGGCAGTGGACAAGATAAAGGAAAAACCTGAATAAATGGGTGAAAGAATGTAGTCAATGCAGATGCTGCCTGTCAGGTGTTACAATTATGCGGTTGACATGTATTAAAATGTTCACAGGCCCACTTAAACTTGGTTCTAAATCAACATGGCAGGAGGAGAGGATCCAATCCACATAGAACAAGGTTTTATAATTAAGGCACATATGGCGAGAGTGTCAGTCACTAAGAAAATATATCTTGACAACAAGATGTCTTTAATTCATGGCAACATATGCATAATGTAATAGTCCTCCAGAAGGACTCGACTCATGTTTCCTGATTGTATACCCCAATCAGCAGGAGGCTGTGGCTGAGGCTTCTGACGCTGGTACAAATTACAAGGTTTGGTTTGTTAAACCATAGACTGTAGTCTACAGATGAGCGAGGCCAATGCACAAATGCCATAAACTGCAATACCACAACAAGCCACTACGGTTTGGCTTCAAAAAGGCTCTTGCTTGTTAGACTCCATAGATTCCTATCTCATTAAATACACTCATCCAAACAAAACAGTTTGAACCAAATTCCCATGGCTGATGGAGAACCACGCTGCATTATGTCATTCAAGCATTCACAAAAAAAAAAAATAACCTCATTCATCACAATTTTCATTAAAGGACAGTCATTGTGTGGCATAGACCAAAAGACCTTTATCTAACGATAACACTAATGGTGAAGGTCTTTTCCAGACTGTCAATAGACCCATCCACTGAACATTACAAGTCAGGAAATAGTTTGATGAGAAAATGATGTAAGTCACACTCTATGGCATGCACAGCCATCAAATCACAACTCAATTGATCGCCTCAGAAGACATTTTGGAGGCGTTAGACAGTGTTCTCCAACAGCATCATCAAAACTCAACTAAACAAAGAAATTCAGACAATTTTGGATGAATGGTGTTTAGCCTTCAAATAGTTTCAAAGTATTTACCTGCAGCACTGAATATGTTCGTGAAGGCCAAACAACTTAAGAAAAAGTGTAATGCTTTAAAAACATTTAAGCATTACACTTTTTTAATTATTGATGCTAAACTATAGGTAAAATTGCCAATATCCACACATCTGCTTCAACCTCTTATTCCATCACACAGTTTCAGAGAATATCTAGTTGTGCCTTCTTCCATATAATCTTTGTTGCATATTTATCATATTATCCACAAAATACATGTAATTTACTGCAACACAAAATGTTTGTTGGATGAAATGCCAGTTTCCCATTGCATGTAATATATAATTTGTAGGGACCTCAGTTCACGGGCAGGGATCCTGTTTTATGAATGTCATCCGATTCTTGAACCTCACCAGGATTTGATGAGCCCCTTACACACAGACACACAATTTCTTTCCACAATTCCAGACATCGTGAAGACTCATGAGGCATTTCAGCTCATGATTGCTTTCATTTTGTAGACGTCTAGCCTTTTTGATATTCTCAGATCTTTTTTCCACAACCTCTCACTACGCCGGTGTCTTCTTTGAATTCTCTCTTCCTTTTTCATCTTGCCCTCTTTTCTTGTTTCTGTACTTTGTGTCACTTCCTTTCTTCTTGCGTCATTGCTGGACTGGTGTGAGATTTCGTGCTAACAATAGCCTGCTTCTCTTTTTCTTCCTTCTTTACCTTCCTTAAATTTCCTTTTTTGGCAACAAGAAAAGGGCCATTTAACACTAGAGAGCATACCCACAGGGGTGTACACTAAAAACACAGCAACAGTCATCTACAAATGCTGTGAAATAATAATAGTGAGGTCTCTGCTGTAAACAGCTCCTCAATAACAAAGCCAAAAATGTTCTTTTATTTATTGATGAGGTTCATTACAGAAGGGTAATAGATTTTTGTATATAAATTATGTTCTGCTGCCAAAGTATCTAAAAAAGTTATGTAGTTAAAAATTAAACATTGATAGTAGACTGTGAAATGTTACTTCACCACAGTGTTGTTTTTAAAGTGTTGCTTCAAGGAAAGTTTCTGCCTGATTTTTGAGCCAGCTGCACAAAGCTGAAGGAGTATCTGCACACATATGCTTTGAAAAAAAACATTTGACCAACCTTGCACTTGCCATGTTGCAATTTTTAACCAGGCATGTTGGCTTTTTATTTTTAAAGAAACACTGACATAAATGCTGTATTATATTTCAAACAGACATGAACTTTTGGAAACCGTGGTAGACTGATGGTTATGAGTGCAACGTCTGCAGTTGACCGTTTGTAAAAGTCTCAGTTTGGTAAAAAAGGATAAGTGTAGATGGATAGTCGACATGTTGATGTGCTGTCACGAGTACAAGTGTACAAGTAATGCTGGTAACATAAAAAAAAATGCCTCTTGAATTTTCCCAGTTATTCATGGCAGTGCAATGATGAGGGATGCAGTCAGGTTTCCTGTACAGGTGGGCGGGGTATAGTGTCCTCGGGTTCCCAATCAAATCGAGTCAGGTCCACTGCCTGCTCCTCCCGAGCTCTTCCAAATGCTCACTTCTTGCTCAAAGAACCCCTCAAGATGGCGACAGTCGAAATGCATACATTTATTTGATTTGTTTTTTGGGATGTGCAGCAGGCGTGGCTTTGCTATTCACAAGTGAGAGTTGGTGGTATTTCCCTCCCGACTCGGGAATCAGACATTGACTTTAGGTACCGGCCTTTGTTGATCAATAAAGACTGTGTTTTGAACTTATACCCAAGTCTGTGTGCCTGCGTTTGGGTCCTGTTACACCTCACCACATAACAGAATGGACCGACCAAATATGGACCCAGCGGCCACAGACTCGGGTCCGAAATACATGACTTTATTCCAGTATTTTACCAGTCAGGCCCACCAGAACTCGCCTGTCTCCGGCAATGCATCCTCCAGAATGGTCACCCCAGTCCGTCCTGCCCCGTGGCCGTCCTCCGGAGCGGTCACCTGAGCCCGTCCTGCCCCGTGGTCGTGCTCCGGAGCGGTCACCCCAGTCCGTCCTGCCCCATGGGCATCCTCCGGAACGGTCACCCCAGTCCGTCCTGCCCCGTGGCCGTCCTCTGGAGCGGTCACCTGAGCCTGTCCTGCCCCGTGGGCATCCTCCGGAACGGTCACCCCAGTCCGTCCTGCCCCGTGGGCATCCTCCGGAACGGTCACCCCAGTCCGTCCTGCCCCTTTAGGTACCGGCCTTTGTTGATCAATAAAGGCTGTGTTTTTAACTTATACCGAGTCTGTGTGCCTGCGTTTGGGTCCTGTTACACCTCACCTCATAACAAAAGATGAAGGAGTGCCAAAGAGATTGCTATACATTTTCAGCTCTCAATGCAAAGAAATTGGGATTTTGGGTATGTAAGAAAACCAGAAAATGTCTATTAAAAACTAGACATCAAATGTCAGTTTTTTAACCTTAAACAGAAGTTCTCCCCAAACACACACGTTTTAGAATTGACCTTTGTTTTTCAGGGCTCAACAGTAGCAGGTCCTCGGCTGTGGGCAAGTACATAGAACCTGCTGTTGTAATTTAGCTCTTTGCCCCTGTTGATTTTAGTTGTTTTGTTTGTTTTTTAAACTCTTCACCTTCACTTTTATGCCAAACCAAATGCTGCTGTGACATTGATTTACTCTGGAAAAAGCAAAGCTGAAACAGTAGTACTGTTACAGAGTGAGAGAGCTCAGCCCTCAGATTAAAAGAGAACGTCATCAAAGTTAAAGAGACTCAGCTGGGCTGATACACCCCACAGGATGGGCAGTTTATTACTTTCTGAAAAATAAACTTTCCTGTTCTGGCTTTTATCAGTCACATCATTCAAAAAAACAGATTTAATCAGGCACAACTGGGACAATAGAGATCTAACCAGACCTGCAGGAGGCCATTGTTCAGCCAAATGTAATTCAGCCAAATTAACATACAAATCATCCTGTTAATTTCAGGAGGCTAATGCATGTCTGGCACAATTTCAATGTTAATTTTTTTCAATCATAATTCTATTTCGACTACTTGTTGGATCTGTGCCAATTACCACATCTTTTGTGTCTGTATGTGTATGTTTGTGCTGAGTGCGGAAGCCAAAAAAACTGATAAACAATTATGGAAAGCATTCAGTTAGCTTAGCCTGAAATTTATCTGTGCAACCACTTTTTAAAATGCTGGGCGCTGGAGATGATGGATTCTGTCAGCAGACAGTTTTGCATGTAATTGTAATCCTTAAAAAACTGAAATGTTATATGTGAAGCTCTTTCATATGCAGGCTTTTTGTATTCAAGGATGTCAGCAGTGTTCGTGATCTATCCGTCATCATCTGTCAGCACTCTCAGCTATGTTTTAATTTTTATTTCCCATTTCACATATAATCCTCTGCCGGCAAAAACTCTCAGGCGTCATTATTGTTGTAAGATTGATTGGCTCATCAATGAGCTAGTTTGTGTTTATTTGCTGCACCTGGCAAGACAGCTGTAGGCAGCAATACCGGAGCCAAAACACCCATTTCAGTTTCCCTAAGTGTCTGCAAACTATAATTTGCCTCATTAGCTTCAGTAATGTATAAAATTATGAAATTAAAAAGCTGAAGAAATTGAAGTGGTTACAGTGAGATGTAGCTTCAGTTGAACTTCTGAACTGTTAGGGAGTTATATCTTACTTTAGCATATTAACATTCTGGCATGCAAATAAATTACTAATTAGCCTAAAATCCATGGAGAAATTACAACTGTGAACAGTTGTCACAAAAACGCGTACTATGTTTATCAAGTAACTTAACTTGCAATACTTAGTCTCAAAAGTCATCCCTTTGACCTGCTCCGGTCACATCTCTGTGCTGTGATCTGTTTACGTGGAACAGGAGGAGTCTTATAACTTTTTAATTGCACCTTAGCATTTCCACTTGCAACTGCAGGGACAGTCTGACAGTATCCAAAAAATGTATCCAGACAGCCCAGGTTTCATAAAGCACATACCCACGAAACCAATCCTGTCAACTTGTGGCTTCCTGTATCATTAAGCTGCCAGCTCAAGGGGTGCGGAGGGTTGGGTGGAGATGACAGGCATATTTGCAGGTTCATAGTTCTGTACGTCCTGAATGAAGGCATTTTTATCTTGGGAAAAAAACTCTAGATATGTAATTGAAGTGAACAGAGATGATTTTAGAGGCTTAATCAATGTAAGGAGAGGAACTTAAACCGTGTTGAATTGAGCTAAGTAGAAGTGATTCAGCATGCCCTCCCTTAATAAATGGTTATGTCCCCAGTCAAATGGCTTTTTCATAGTTCCATTTCGACTGTTTCTCAATCTCAAGGATCTCTCATTTGAGGGGCCATTTCTACGTCCTTAAATCCAGTTGTTCAAAAGATCCTTTAAAATTGTACCATGCACAAAGTCCTTCCCTTAGATAATTATGAAGGATGCATTAAGTGTAACCTTGAGGTCCTATAAGTGCCCACAATTGCGTGCACACATACAAGGGCGGGACCCTTCACTTACACTTCTGATTCCTAGGACATCACAGTCGTTGACGTGAGAGATACACACAAACTGCCCTTTGGCATGTTAGACGTACGCACAAGGCACCTCTAGTGTTGTGCCCCATGAGAAGGAGGTCATGTGACAAAGTACAAAGCGGGTGTAGTTTGCGGTGGAAGAAGATCAAGGTTGGTTGGAAGGAACAAACCCTGGACTTTCAACTGGGAGTGTGATGTTTAGTTCCTTGATAAAGTAAAAGTCAAGGTGGATTTTTTGTAAGTAACCCACACCGTGATCTTTTACTAACTCTACGCTAACGGCGTCATTGAATCCAAACCATCATCTTTTCCTTCCCGTAATCATGTCATTTATGGTGCCTAGACATAAAGCACCTTGTGTCCATATAAAACGCAGAGCGGGCATGATGCCGCGTGTCTTCGGTGCCGTGTGCCTATATGAGACGGGACACCCCAAACCTTTCTACTTGTCATTGTTGGGTTTGTAGATGGAGTGCGTCTGATGTGTTGTCAGTTAATCGGGTATCGTTTTCTGCTTGAATGGAAAACAATGGTGGAACAGATTGATTTTATTGCGACTATATTTTTATTATGGTGTTACTATGAGCACATATTTTCCTCTCAGAAAATACGTTTTTGCATTCTGTATTTGACAAGCTCTGTTTTGGTTTCTTTGTTGGACCAAATTGCAGTTAAATTATTTGTCTCTTCTTCTAATGCTAATGTGGCTCTTTATTTTCTTCTTTTTTACCTATTTTTTCTTCTGTTGTTTCATGATGAATGATACACAACCTGCAATTAGTTATGAAAGTCCAAACCGTCCAGACAGTGTTTTCACAATGCAAATGAGCCGAACCATGGGTCAGTTGATCTGGACCGAGACCACCTGTGATGGACTTTCAGACAAGGTAGGTGTAAAAGCATCTCGAATCTATTCGACACCAGGTTTTGGATTTGGGGATAACTGGAATGAAGAAGAGTAGCCTACCATTTGAATTTAAGAATAATTTGTTGAAAACAAATGTTTTACGATCCAAAAATGGTTGTATACGCATCCTTTCTTGATATATGCCAATTTAATATTTATAAGGAGAAGACTATTAACTGAACTCAAAGTTTGATCAGTAAAATAATATTCATTTTCAGTGATATGCTAAAGAAACTCTGATTACTACTCTTAATTTTCTGAGATAAATGTATGCAGATGCATCCAGCTTTACCTTTCTGTTTTTACATATTAGAAGTCATGCACATATGTTTTATGTTAGCTCGCTGTTTGAGCCCAGCTAATCTGGACCAAACTCTTTTATGCTGAAAAGAGTTTGAACGCTTGTCATTGAAAATGTCACTGGTTGACAATAATGACAAGTGTTTAATAACTACAAGTACAACACTACTGCTGACTGATTCTCCTTGCAGCAAAAAAATAATGAGGACTAAATTTGCATTATCAGCCAGCAATTTTTTACTGCTGCTACCTGATGTTTCAAAGGCTCCCTTCAGAGCTGGTTAGACACATGCAACAAACATGACACTATCACAACCTTTTCCTCTCCCAACAATGATTATTATATTTTCATAGATGTTACCAATGGAGCATATTTTTTTTTAAAGTATGTGCATAAAAAGGTAAATTGAAACAAAATTATAAAGCCTCCCCTGCCTTTTTGGATTATCTCCAACACACCGGTGGAATGATGTTTTGTGTTTCAGATAGAATTTTTGTCAAATGTTGGCAAAACTGAGTGCAGTCTGAGAGTCTTAAATTTCCACTTTCAGCATTTTGTCCCATTTATTAAACCAAACAGATCCGTATCGTTGCTTGAACTTCCCCAGTGACTAACCAAGGATCAGGCTGACTGAAACTGCTGTTGCTCACGTCAGCCAGTCTGCACTCCCGGGGCAAAACATTTCCCTTTCACTGAAAGGTGTATTTTGTTTTTCTGCTACTGTTTGACTGATTGAATGGAGGCTGGACCTCTGTAGTGAAAATTGTAAGCGTAACATAAGGCTTTGAGCTTTAAAGCCACGCAAACTGAAGATATTACAGTATAAGGTGGAGGTGCTCAAAGACTGTTTGAAATGTAGTGAACCTCTGTCCATGACTTTTTGTGTACGACTGTACTGGTAGATAAGTCTGAACTGTAATTGTCATCTCTACTTTACACCCTTTTGTAATCTCATTGGTGTATTAACTGCTTCATCACAGAAACATCACACACACACACACACACACACACACACACACACACACACACACACACACACACACACACACACACACGCCTGAGGTAAAATATGTGAGTGCTGACTGTGTACTCACATAATCATTCCCTTTGCCACTCAATTTTTCTCATCTTCCTTCTCCTCCATACACTGTCAGGTCTTCATCCCCTTCATCCTTAGCTGAGCTGTGCATTAGGCCGTGACAGTGTCAACAGTCAAACTCTAAGCTGTCTGTTTGTTACTCTCTCTCATTTATCACCGGGACAAACACACATGAGCCCTGAGTGGACTCTTCGAGTGTGAAAAGATTATGAAACAAGCTTTTATAAAGAGGGCGCAATAGGTCAGCAAAGCAAAATCCTGCTAATGTATGCATCAGCACAAATAACACACACACACACACACACACACACACACACACACACACACACACACACACACACACACACACACACACAGTCAGAAATGAACATTAAAATTGACTTCTGGCAGGTAGGTGTTATTTTCAGAAGTGAAGTGGTTTCCTGCATTTCTGTGTTTATCTGTTTGTTTTTGTGCTTGTACAGGATATGAGGATCTAAGTGATACTGGGAATGATTAAAAAAAAAAAAAAAAAAAAAAAAAAAAAAAATCTGCAGTCTCCTTTTTTTTCCCAACCATTTCCCATTTTTATCTTGCTGATGGACTCATTGTAGCCTGAAGAGAAGAGAGTCGTCCCCCCCCCACAGGAAGCTCTGTTTGGACACTGTTGTGTGTCACCTCCATCAAAGATTTCCAATACTCAATATCCAAATGAAGTGAAGCAGAAACCACAAAATTGTATGGCTTGGCGCCAAAAGAAAGAGGCAACCTAGAGAGATTGGCTCTGCAATTGGGCTGCATTCAATTCCAATGAAAAGTTGTTGGAGACTAATGAGATCTAAAAATAGCTGTTTCCTGTTTTTCAGTTGAAAAGCAAGTGATGAATATATTTGCTGCAAAGGTAGTTTGGTGACATCGGCTTTATTGCAAAAATGTGATTCGATAATTGAGTAAAGGAGTAGATATAAGAAGAAGGCACAATTTTGCAGGTCAACTGGCTATACCATTGGTAGGTCTTTATGTTTTTGGGTCATGATTTTTCCTAAACCAATCAGTTGTTATCAAGACTCAGGATCTAGAAACTGAAACACCACAAGGAAACAAAAAGGTTGTCGTTCATATCCATGTATGGGACTTTTGAAGTTGGGTGTGGCATGAATCGTCTCTACCAGTGAGTGGTCAGTTTAAAAACAGAAAACAGAAAAGGTGACGAGCAATATTTCACTCTAAAAATGAGTTTTCATAATGCACTTAAGGTGGAGGTTGAAAAACTATCTAAAATTGTATTGAAAAGATAAATAATGTATATGGTTGGATGTAATATTGTGTGTATAAAATAATGTATTTCCTCCCAGTAACTTCATAAAGAACTTCCTGCCAATGTTTGGATGTGTTCCCAAGTTGTGATACACCTGCATGGAAAAGTAGCAATTCACAACATGCAACAGAATTTTGTACCCAGCTTTGTCTAAATAAATGCTAGTGATAATGGGATTTGGAATAGGCCTAAAGCCCCCTGTGATCAATGCTGTTAGGCTGTATAGATCTCCTGCTCTTCTTTTTCATTTGCTAAAGAACACATTTTAACACATTGCAACCAAATGTTTGTAATAACAGGATAGAGCTCTGTTGGTGTAAATCACCTTTCTTCTTGCTCACATATAGGGCACTCAAATTATCATTAAAGTACAGTGACTGCTTTTGTCTCTACCCTCCAGTTTTTCTCCTCAAGGCTGCATTCAGACCAAAAATAGCTCTGTTAAAAATCACTGTCGGTGCAGCCATGCATTTCTTGCTACAGGTATAAGAATGAAATACAAATTTGGAAGTCCAGTTTAAAAGCTTAGCAGAGAATGAGCATAATTTATACTCTGGAGGGAATCCCATCGCAATTTGCTCCTTCAGCCAAAGGCTTGTAAGAAAAGCAATAGAAGTTGAACAATGCTACCCTGCAAAGTAAATTAACTGAGATGTGTATTATTGTTGGTTGACAAACGTTGATGTAAGTTCAACAATTTTTCCAGACAAATTTGTATTGCTTTTCCTGAACCCTCTTTGTCAACACGAAACGTTTCTCCTCCAAAAAAAACAACCTTATAGCTGTTTTATGCAAGCAGCTTATTACAAGCTACGTTTTAAAGTTAAGTGACCACGAGTGGTCCCATAAAGAATGACAATCTTGTGTACTGGAGAAGTGATGCAGTTCAGATGACATCTATATTATGTGAGTTTTTCTTTATTAGGAGGAGGATGGATGGCCCGATGTAGCACACCTGGGTGCAAGAGACTTGTGTTTGCTTTCCGTTTTAAACCATGAGTCATGAGACATCTGTTGTTCACAGCTTCAGTTTTCTTTGCTGTGATTACAGTTTTGGGAACTGTAGGGCGGACCAATCAGTCACAAGTGTCAGTGGTTAACTGCATTTGTCCTGTCCCTCCTTCACTGTAATTAGATGGCTGGTGACAGTGACGAGTGCAGCGTTAAAATTGTTCAACTCTTTGTGACGCAGAGAAAAAAACCTGAACGTTCAGCGCTCAGTGCAGAATAAATGCTCAACACCTCTTCAAGCTGTTGCCGTTCATTAAAACAATTACAAAAATTTGCTGTACTCAGGAAAAAAACACTTTGGTGGACACGGGCCGTAGGTAGTTGCAGCGGTGGCAGAGTGTTGGCCGATTTTGGAGCATGCTGATTGGTCAAAGTTAACCTGAGGTCTATGCCCAGTGGGATGGAACGACTGCACGCTCAGACTGGTATTCACACAGTGAAATAGGGTATTGTTCACACCAAGCTTAACCAGAGGTGCTAAAATAGGAAACACTCCTGTTGGTTGTATTTGTACTTGTAACAGACAACTTACATGGTTGTATTGCTTGAAGGCAACAAATGGGATTTTGTTGGTAGGTTGTTTGGAGTAGAACTCGTGCTGGTCTGAGAGCTGGTAATATGTTGACAGATTTCTGTCGGTGTGATTTGTTTTGATGGCTAATACATCAGCACTTTTTCTTGATAGCTTAGCCATTGTTGTGTATTTAAGCAGCACACTCCCACCTGTGGTAGATTCAGACTGTGTCCTTTTAGCATGTACTCTGTGTTCCTGTCTAGACACTGGATCCCAAAGGTATTTTATTTCTCTTCATCATGACTCCCGCACGTCTCACTCTTATTTTTTATTGTCCCCGTCTTCTCCGTAATACTCTTTCTCATTTTTTGCTTCACTTTACCTCACTTTCATTATAGACCCTTTTTATTAGAAAAATATTGTTATCAGCTTATTATAAACCTTTCCAAAACTGTCCTCAGTTATACTCCCATTTATTTTGCTCTTTGTTACTACCACTGGGCATGTAAGGTATTAGTGTGTGTGTGTATCTGAAAATATAAACCTTTTTTGGGTATCTCAACATTGTATACAAACACTTTAATTCACACTTTCAAGGAAGTAGTTGGAATCATTGTGTTTTTTGTACAACTTTTGCTTTGAGCATGTTTGTTTTTGATTAATATGACTCTATTGCTGACTCTATTGTATATATGAATAGCAGAGTAAATAGAAGCATACACAGGCACTGAATCACAAACACAGTTTTATCATGCTCCTTTGTCTGACCCTTGAAAAACACCATGTAACTCTGATGGAAGGAATAACAAACTCATAGGCAATAAAATACACCACTGTTCGATTCCCTCAGGGGCTTTGGTGCTGTAGCCTTATTTGGTCTGGTTTGAACAGCTCATAGTGATTAATGCTTGCTAATATTAGTAAATGTTAGGTAACTATTTTTGAATAATGAACTGAGTCAGTTTGTTGACTTTATGACGTTTACAGTTGTGGGTGAAAGAAATGTCCTTCAGTACACCTGCAGGCCTTTGGTATGTCACAGAGTGAAGCAAAGAAAGTGTGAACAAAGAAAGATTATTTCTTCTTCTACAATGATGATTCTAAAATGGCATTGACAGATTTGTTGGTAACTCCAGAAAACTACTTTGAAATGACTGGGTAATAGTGATATTTCAAAGTCACTACTGTCTTTAATTATTATGACATGTCTTTAATCCTGTAATCAGTCATTTAGCCTATTCATATAGTGAAAAGTGGTCACTGCTGAGAATTGTCTAAGAAGATCAGGCAGAAAATTGTAGACATGCATGTTAAAGGGAAATATTATAAGGTCCATAGGTCTACAGCCAAAGTGCCTGCAAGAGGCAGAAAGAGGAAAATCCATTGAACAGAAGAATGGTGGTAAAGGACTACAAAGGTTAAAGGAACATTTTCAAGTAGGCTGCAATAGGCTGCATCCCAAGGTCATACATCACTGTCTGATTCCAGCATGCATCACTTTTTGAGCAGTGTGGGCTCCATGAAAAATGATCCAGAAGGACTCCACTGCTAACGAAAAAAAAAATGGCTGGACTTTTCTAAAAATGCAACATGACAGGCCACAACGCTTCTGGGAGAGCTTCCTTTGCACACATTATACAAAACTTAAGTTTTTGTAGTGTCCCGTCAGCACTGTGTTCATTGATGAAAAAAAAACATACCTACTGACATGAAGTAGATTTGGTTTAATTTTAGGGCTGCTTTGCTGATTTTGGCACATGGTGCCTTGAATCTGTGCAGGGCATAATAAAATGTCAAGAATATCAAGGTATTCTGCAGCAAAACAAGCTGCCCAGTGTCAGAAATCTCTTGACTTCACAGGTCATATGTCCATAGACCAAATCACACAGCTAAAATCACCCCAGGATGGCTAACGACTGTTTTGAAAAGTCCTGATCTGAAACATGCAGTTTGGAGAAGGCACCTTTAAAACCGGAGACAGCTGGAGCAGTTTACTGGGACCCACAGAAGCCATTTGTTTCAGGAGTGATTTTGTCTGAAGGTTGTGCAACAAAATAATAGGACCCATCAATTTTGTCCTTGCCATTTTAAATTGTTTGATTATTAAAGAGCCATCTATCCATCCATCATCTATACCCGCTTTATCCTGAACAGGCTCAAAGAGGAGTTGGAGCTTATCCCACCTCACTTTGGGCAAAGACAAAGTACACCCTGGACAGATCGGCAGTCCATCACAGGGCCAACACAGAGACAGACGGAAACAAAGACCATTCACGCTCTCATTCACACCTAAGGGACATTTGTAGAATCACCAATTAACCCGACATGCATGTCTTTGGACGGTGGGAAGAAGCCGGAGTACGACAGTGCTAACCACTGCACCGCTGTGCCATCATTATTAAAAATATTCTGTTGAATTGAAAAAAAAAAATCTAAAGCAAAGTCTGATTTTCAACAATGAAAACTGATTACTTTTGTAAGTTTTTTGTTATTTCGGGGAAAGTGTATGTTTTTCTCTATTTTCATGGAAGGGTACCAACAAATTCATCCTTGTCTCTATGCATGCTGTTAAAATAGGTTGGCACATTACTTAATTGCTTAAAAGTAGTTGTTAGCTGCAAACATGTTTTTCTGTTCTAGTCAAAGTTACATCGTGAAGTTATTTGGTTTACACAGATTGTTCTTGACTAAAACACGGTTTATCCAGGTCGCCTGTGCAAGCAGCTTAGTACAACTTATATTTACAGTTATTGCAACCTCCAGAGGTTGCAGTAATTACGATGGGAGCAAATCAGAAATTGAAGGATGGATTGAAGACAGGACTGCCACTCAGGATACCACAAAACAAAAGTCAGCATTGACGTATTTTATTTTCCGTATGAAATGTAACTTATGTCATACACTCAACATAACTATATATAACAAAACTTTAGTAACTAATGTACTTATTTTACCCATACCATAATCTTTTACTAAATGTGACCTAGTAGTACCTATAAACCTAATTAAACAGCCCTCTTTTACGTCAACCATATGTTTATTATTGTTAGCATGACAATGGAGGTCTGGTACTCCTGCCACTAATACTCTTCAGCGGTCTCGGTTAATGAAATCATTCTACTGTAATGGATTTGAACGTGGGAAGTTTTTGTTGGATGCTGTCGCTGATGCCAACGCCGATAGAGCCTGTGTGCGTGTGAAAATGCATAAAAGTTTCACTCAATAACCAAAACCACCTGGGAGGCCCTCTCACTGAGTGAGTAATTTTGGTACTTTATGCTATTTTTTAGCCAACAAAGAGGATAACCACCTTCTTTTTTGTCTTTTGTTCTATGCAAACAATATTGTCTCGCTGCTTTTCACGTTTTTTAGGTTTTTGTTGAGTGGGTGCTACACAATGAGAGATTTGGCAAAGGGAACCAATGGATTTGGGGGTTGGGCACTAAAAGCTTGTTTGAAATGCATCCTGGTACATGTAGGCACTGCTGGCATGGCTGCACAAGCAGGACAACTGAGATCAACTTAGCTTTCTCTGTCAATATTGATTCTTTAAGATGAGTTACAATTCAAATTACTGTGATAGTTATCTTCCCCTGAACTGAGAGTAATTTCTAAAGTTCATTAATCTTTAGCAAACCATATTAAAATAACAAGAAAATATTGGATTGACACATCTGGACTGAGAAAGTATTCTATATACAAAGAAAACACGGAACCTTCTTTGCAGTCAGACATATTTCCTTCTTGCAGTCTTAAATTACAGTATGAATGTTGTTTCCATTTCAATTTAATAACAGAGTTAATTTCACACTAGAGTGGATGTCTGCATTAGTCATTCCATGTGTTTTCCGTTAACCAACGGAAAAGAGCAACTTTGTTTTGGACACTCCTGTTAGAATATTTAGCAGCTTGTGCAGTGAGGGTGCACATTGATTACTGGCAGAAAGATGGAGAGGAGACACCATTAGCAATAAGCAGAACAAATCTTCGGATATAATTATCTAATTTAAACAAATGACCATCTGGAACTGGAATTTTCTGAATAGTTGCTTTGGACTGATTTGGCTTTCATCCAAACCAATCTTGTAAAGCTTTCAGCTTAAAGGCAGCCAGCAAGCCCAGCTTTGTCTAGTATGGATTCTTTATTTAGAAATAAAAGACTTTGCAAAGGTCAAACTGGGGTTAAATGTTGATTCGTCAGGGCAGAGGTTGTTCACATTAGTCCACAGCACTTTAAGAAGTTATTTAAAAAAAAAAGAAGAAAACCCAATATTTGTTTACATATCACAAATCACCATGTAAGCCATTAATAAACTTATTAAAATAACAATAATACTATTTATTCTTATGATGATAGTCATAAATAATTTATGTAAATATTAAATGTCCATTATTATTGGCATATTTGTTGTAAATAATAATTAATTACAATGTATTAGTTATTTCTTGTTTCGTGGCCAATGACCAATATTGTTTCAAAATGAAGGTTTAATTTATTAGAGTTTGTATGCTTAGAACGGCGGCCGGTCGGTTTGCCATCTGGAAAAGACGCTGATAAGAGCAGTGAAACTGAACCAAAACAGTGCTGCTGAGTTTTACCATAAAAAATTAACTGAAAGAAAGAAAATGTTCCAACTGAGGATAAAAGCATTGTTGGCTGATAATTCTCTGTGGGTTTGTCAGAGCGAGCAAGTTCTTGAATATACATGGTAATTTAATGCATTGTTAGTATGAAAATGTTGGTGAGTGCAGCTTAATGTTTACTGTTAAGTTGAGAGACCTTCAGTAATTTCCTGCTGCTTAAAGAATGTATTAAAATGGATACCAGTTGTTGTTGTTGTTGTTTTTTTTATCCCTCCTCATGTTGCTTGTAGATATGACTGTTTTATTTATATGGCTGCTCTATCTTAAAAGCTAAAATGCCAAAATTTTGGTCCAAAAATTCACAGAGGTGGTGTTTTCAAAAGACTGTGAAGATTATGACAATTACTGTGTTTCAGCAGCCTGCTGCTGTGGTTTTTCTGTTTGCCTCCATCTAAATAAGTAAACCCTCTCTGCTACTACATCTCACCAGCTGTGACTCAGCTTCCTTACCAGGCTCGAACCTGCTGTGACTACTCGTTGTCTGGTAAATAAGACTACGTTCCTCGCCGCAGGGCTCGATCTGGCAGATAACTCCATAAGTCCCCAAATTCCCCACTGCAAAGTGTCCTCATCATACTGCCTCTCTCCACTGCTGTGCCTGGGAAATCAGATTTGTCTAAGGGACTCATAAGACCTGATTTTATGTGGTACACAAAGTTTGATACTGTAATAACATCTGAGTGGTGAGAAATGAGTCATAGACTAGTTCTGACTTTCAGATCAGGACTATGAATGTGGTATTGATTGATATTATGCCTTAGTGCATCGCTCGAGGAAAACTGATAGCATAAATCCCCACCACGAACTGAAATGGCTTTATAACAGTATTTTATATTTCACAAAAATATGCTACTTTCTCTGTCTTATTGTGTATAAATTTTGTGTGGAAGAAGACAGCCATGACAGCTGATTGGCTGAGGGAGCAGTCAGCCGTTGCTGCCCATCACCTCGGGTGCCTCCAACACTGCTGGCTCAGATGAGCCACTGTCTTCTTTGGGGCCTTGGGGTCTGGGGAAAGTGATGGGGTAAACTCACAGATAGGAGGTGAGGAGATGCAGTGGCTGATGGAAGAGGTGACTATATATATTAAGGAATCTTAATCCTTCTATAAGAAGGACTGTCACTAAAAGTAAGTTGGAAAACTCCCTGTGCAACTCTCCCTTGTTCAACCAGTCAACTTCAGCCTCCTGGCTACCCAAAGAGATCTCTCCTCAGGCACCCAATATAACACCAATACCCCAGACTCAAAATGATTGTTGACCTGTGTGACTTCTGGAAAAGACCTCTCCTACACTATTATGTGCTCTTTTACTGTCTTGTTTTAAGATCGAGAAGGCTGAAATAGCATCCAGGCCGAGCAACCAGTTTACTCTGCGTCATTCGTTTGAGAGAATTTGATTAAATACAAATTCATTGCCAATGTGCTTCACATAATACAACATTAACGAGGGAGAGTCCTGTTTTTATTAGGTAATATGTACGTCTGTGTTATTGAAGGGCCCTCGGAAGAAAATAATACAATACACCTACATTGAATGTTGAAGCAGCCCTACTCAAGTGTGCTGCTGCAGTACATCCAATATGCCTTTTTAATCACAACCATGTATTTAAGGCATCAGCGCCCTGTACTCATGCATTATAATTATCACACTGCTTGCTCAAAAGCTCTGCAGCTATTGTCAGTATTTTAAAAGCCATGCCTCCACCTTAGCATCCACCTGCTGAGTTGAACTTGATGTTTCCTTGAACAGTCAGAGCCTAGACGCCAAACATTTACATAATAACTAATCCCACATGAGTTGGCTGACTGAGCTGATTTTTTTTGGTAGGGGGTCGCTTTTGGTAATGAAGATAAACTGTAAAAACAACGAAGCCCTTTGATGTTGGTATGAAGAATATGTGAGCAAGCAGTGGCTTTTTTACACCAAACAAACATTTTCATTTGTAGCTGTTGCTCTGTGAATAAGAATTTCATTATTCACTCTTTTTTAGCACTGTTTTGGTGCTTATTGTTGTGGTGCAGAGTAGGAAGCATTTTTACCTGAAAATAGGTCTAAAAAAATGGTTTCTTTGAAAGCAGTGGAGCAGTTGCTCAGTAAGGCTGAGGACAGGTGCAGAGTTGGGTTAAAATTGTCTGTGGGTCTTTTACAAGGAGCATCCTCCTTAACATTAATTTATTTCTATTTACTGTTTTTCAAAAAATATGAACTATGGCAGATTTACTTTTACGAGGGGCAATAAAAAAAACTCTGTTTCTGTTCTATTGGGAATTAACGACGCGCAGCACAGTAATGTGCACGGTGCAGGTGGAAGCAATAACCTTCACGAGTAAGTGGACCAAGTTATGTTGCTTGATCAACATCAGCACCCAGCCCAGTATCAAAGCGTGAAATAGACACGCCGGTCCACTACTCAAAATGTGCGATAGCCTTGCTTTGGGCAGTCTCGGCGTGAATGTTTTGAAAGCGTGAAAATTAAATGCACATAAATGTCATGTGATTTTGAGTCATTTCAGACCAAATACAAAGGATATTTTTTGTAAATATATGCAGGAGGGGTGGCTTGGTGGCATTAGTCACAGACTGCCATGTGTGATGACAAGCTTCAAGTCCAGGAGGTGATGACAGTTTTAATGAGGGTTTTTTTGTTTTCAAACCCCAACCATGGTTTTATTTTTTCTAACCCAAACCATGTTTTTTCTCCTAACCACAACCATTAGCCTGTTTAGTAACCCCAACCACATGTTTTTCCTCAAAGTTAAAATTTCCTGTAAATCATATGGCTCTAAGCATGCAGTGGGTTTCATTTCTGGCCGCTACAGGAAAACATGTAACTTTTACGCATAGACAGTGAAAAGTGTCTCTTTCACGCTTTGCCGTGATACCAGATTGCAGCACCAGTGTTACATGTGTTAGTGTGACCACTAGTGTCTGCACATTTGGAATTTCACAATGGAAACTTGAGCAGAAAGCCCACATAACAAATTCTGTTACGTTTTTGGTAAACCAAAAGAATTCAATGTGCCATTGTGCCACAGTTCATGTAATTTCAATGTTTTCCCTCAGACACCTTTTTCAGTCTTGGACAGTGACGTTGTGCCCCTCTTGAAATGTGAATTCCACTAAGAACTCCTTGCCTCGCTCATTGCTTCTTTGCAGTAGACCTTCTGAAGCATTTCAAGGGTCTGTGTTGCCAATTTCATGAGTTGGACGCAAAATGAGATGTGCGCTTTTTGCTCAAGTCCCTGGTGACATCACAGATTTGCACAACACAGTGGTCACAAAAACACGTTTTTCTCCGATACAGATCAAGCGACGTAACTTGAAATACTTTCACAATTGTTTCCTTCTGCTCTATACTGTGCTGGAAAGTGCACAACAGGAACAACCCTTTTGTTTGCACCTTATATTTTAGTGGATGTGCTCACATGGTGCATACTAATAAATTAAATTGCATGATCAAATTAAAACACATGCATAGAAAACCTGGGGCGTGGTGCTGTTGACGTCCAGCACCGCACTGGTTGGTTTCTGGGTCTAGACATCATATATCAAATATTAAAGTGTCCCTGCTGCTATGTGTACTGTTCTCTCTGAATGGGAAGTGAAAAGGTACTCACACAATGCACATTGTTTGAGTGGTGACGGGTCAATAGAGTCCAGAAAATTTGTTGGTGGGCGGGGAGATATCAAACAGTTTAACCCGGGCCCAAAAGACAAAGGGCTATCCATCACTACACAGCCTCCGTCATCTGTGAAATATCTTCTGTTACACTGTCCATGGTCCGCGTTACAAAGCATGAATGCAGGCCGAAAAAACAAATGTGAAACACAAGGTATAGAATAACAAATATTTTTCCTACTGTGACTGGGCCACCTAATAGGGCCTCGGACTACGAGAACCCACAACGCCACCCTGGGAATTTCAGCCAGAGAATACTCAAATACACAAGCTCTTTACGAAAGAGGGAACACAGATGTGCGTTTCTAGTATCAAACTAAATATTTATTGAAAATGATTCCAATTGTTAAAAAAAGTCATAATAAAGCCAAGTTAAAAGTGAATGTCTTTATTACAAGAAGCTGTTATAAAAACTTTCAAATTTCCTGACCACAAGACATTCACTTTTTACTTATGACTTTTTTAACAATTGGAATAATTTTCAATAAAAGAGCTTGTGTATTTGAGTATTCTTCTGGCTGAAATTCCCAGGGTGGCGTTGTGGGTTCTCGTAGTCCGAGGCCCAATTAGGTGGCCCGGTCACAGTAGGAAAAATATTTGTTATTCTATACTTTGTGTTTCACACTTGTTTTTTCAGCCAACTCCTTTTAAAAATATTGTTTGAGGTACAGGTGACCACTCCTGACAGGACCAGAGAAAACTGATTTTAAAAGCTGGTTGAATGGACACATCAGAGAGGAAATGATAATCTGAACCTTTGAGCTGAAGAGAACAGAAGCTGGATTTGATTTCAGGTGTGAATCAGTGCGTGTTTGATAACGAGACAGAAAAACCGAAGAGGAAAAAAAAAA
This sequence comes from Embiotoca jacksoni, assembly GCF_022577435.1. NCBI lineage: Eukaryota > Metazoa > Chordata > Actinopteri > Embiotocidae > Embiotoca > Embiotoca jacksoni. Next base: position 18,160,323 of record NW_027185392.1, read on the forward strand.
CAAGTTGTCATGACATTTTTCGGAAGACATTTGCAAAGAGGTAAAACCCACATTTAGACAGGGAGTTCATAAGCTTTCCATCACACACACAGTCGAACACACACCCCTTTGCTAATGTTAGAGGCTTTGTGGGTTGAACTGTGAGACAAGGCGTTATATATGTTTCTCTGATTTTATTTTTTCCTTTTGTGTCATACTCAGAGACAGGGTGGGGTATTTAAAGCAACACAAAAACACATGATGTTGGAATGATGCTTTGTATTTACAGTTTTATAAATATAGGTTGTAAACAAAGCAATATTATCGGTGAGCTGATATCATTAAAGTGGATGTAATTTACGGGTCTGAAAAATTAGGCCAATGCGGAAGTGCCATAAACTGAAATACCACAGGTGGCCACAAGGGGTTGGCAATAAAATTTTTCCCCCCAATTTTTTTTGGTGTTGATACCTAAAATCCCTCCTTCTTATTAGCTTTCTAGCGTTCCATCGAATCCCATCATTAATTTGAAATTAACCTTCCAAAAGTTGTGTTTTTGGGGGCCTGTCTATTTGATTGACAGGCCTGTGGTGCAGTCAGGTTTCCACTGCCAGTAGGCGGGGCGTGATGTCATTGGGTTTTCAATCAGATCGAGTCAGATCCATCGCTCGCTCCCCCCAGCTCTTCCAAATATGGTCCCTTCAGGCTCTAAACTGCTCTGAACAAGCAAAATGGTGGTGGCCAAAATTCAGAATTCAAGGTCTAAAAATAATAATAATTCACAAACCAATGGCTGACTTTACTGTTCGTTGCCACTTGTCTGATATATGGAAGCAAATAAATCTGCCATCATCTATGATTGTTTTCTGCAATGTAGAATAGTTTGTGAAACTGTGACTTAGGTATCTTTTCACAAATTTCCAAACTACTTTAATATGCATATTTACTATCATATTTTAATAATTCATTTGTATTTAGGATTATAAACCTGAGCACCTACTACACTCTCTAAGCTTTTATCAAATATATGCTTGAATGGAATTTTTTGCTTTGGTTTTGACTTGAATTGACTTTTTGATTCTCTCACATTATGTAATTAGGAAACACTCAAGCAAAAAGCTTTGCATAATACACTTTACTGTGCAGCTACAGGCCACTGGCTCCCATAATGTGCAGTTATATTGGGATTTTCTGATTGGTAATAATTATGCTCATTGGGCATGACTGTGTATAGGTACATGTGAATGGAGGTGGAATGAGCCTCTCATAAATGTAAATGTAAATGTGCTACACCTGATGAAAGAATAAACAATTCAATGTCAGACTTTCAGCAAATATTCGGACATATTTTTGTTCTTAGTAGGTTTTTTTGTATGCAGGAGAAGATTGGAGGCTTATGTGCTCTAAAGCGCAAATCTGTTTGAAAAAAGACAAAATTGCATTACCTTAACAAATGTCCTTTGCATCCATTTTAAAAGAAACTTGCTGCAGATGATGCATTGGTTTTGTTTTCTGATACGCAAACAATCTTAGCTGGATTTTCCTGGATGACTATGGTTTATTAGTGCCTGCTTCATAACAGCAATACTTTGTAGTCTAGACACAATCACACAAAACCACTTCACAATTCTTGAACTGAGATATTTGATTTCTCAGCCAAATTCATGTAAGAGTGCTAGCTCATGTCATGCTTGAAAGTCTGACCCATATTTAAAAAAAAAAAAAAAAACAGATTTCCAGCCTGTCTGATGATGCAGAACTATTACCACTTAACACTGCTTTACGATTTTCCCATTTCACTGACAAGAGAGGTAATGAGAAAAAGTTTAAAATTATTGTCAGGATGTGGACAGAAAGGGGAGGGGGAAAACAGTCTGGAAGTACTACAAGGACATTTCATTAACGATGTTTCACATAATCTTTCCTGCTGTTGCTTCCACCTGGTATGACTGAGCTTGAAGAGAAACTGTTCTCCACTGAAGCTGGCAACTCGGCTCTGTGCTGGAGTGGGCTGATGATGAATGCACCCACTGCCGGCCAGGGAAAGTGGTACATTACTCAGAATTAAGGTAATGTAAAGACACACACACAAACACAGGTTCCAATGGCTATCTCTGTGAGGACATTCATTGACGTAACGCATTCCCCAACCCCATTTTCTAACATTAAGCATCACAATGCCAAACCTCAAACTTTACCCTTGCCTAAAGCTAAATCTAACCTGAACCCTAAAACCTAAGCTGTGTACAAATGACATACTTCCCTTAGTACACTAACAAATAGGGTTCTAACATGTTAAGACTCTTATTAGTGTAGTTGCCAATTACCGGAAATAACCTGAGCATGTGATTGCATCACTGGCCTACATCTGAAGGCTTTAATCATTTTACCCAGAACTGATGGCTTCATTCCAACAGCAGTTTGGTGGTTCAAATGCTGGTTTCAAATGGGGTGGTGTCTACCATGTAAGAGTCCATATGAACGCCCCCCTCTTAAGGTATTCACGATGTCGGAACTAAATATTTTTGGCAAGCCCAGAGTTCACAAATTTGCTGACGTTTAGGGAAATGGCGGAAGTTAAATTTCCCTTGAATGTTAAGCTATTGTAACGCCTGTAACCTCCGTAGCAGTAACAATAGATGAAACTATTTCTTGAGACAACTTACTTTTGGGCTATGGGTTAAGAAAAGCACTGGGACAGCTTCTTCTGTGTAACACTGCAACTCAACTACTCGAGCAGCGGTGTTCTCACAACTTAACCACTTGAACGACAAGCATGCCTTCAGCACAACTTCTCATGACGAGTTCCATTTGAACGCAGCATTAGTGAAAAATAAACGGTGTTGTCCACAAAAGCTGCAGCTTCCTCAGACACTTTAAATCGAAGATCTTTACGTCAGTGATTCCTTCCACTTCTTCTACGTAGCCAAGATGGTGACCATTGAGTGTGGAAAGTGTTAACACTCATAGTGCATCTGGGTACTTTTAGCACACTGTATGTTTCCATTCTTGACAGTGTGAATACACTCATGCACTCAATATAGTGAGTGTTAGTACATAAGTCTTTACCCCTCAAAAATGAGGACTGGCCTTGTCAAGGTGAGGACACAACTGTGATGGTCTAAAACTTAACCTGGTGCTTACAAAGCTACACACACACACAAACACACACACACACACACACACACACACACACACACACACACACACACACACACACACACACACACACACACACACACACACACACACAAACACACACACACACACACACACACACACAAATGAAAGGATAGCAACATGCTTAATATTCATAAGCTGTAACTGTTAGATGCCCCAGATGTATAAGGAAGCGATACAATAAATTAGCTCTGTAGAGCTTGTCATCATTTTATGATTTTATGTTTTATTGCATGCAGTTTTACTGTTTTGGTTCACTCTCATCATTGTGTTCAATACTGTTTCCAGCTGTTTTCAGTGACAAACCTCTAATAATTCACTGTTTGCTACCTGTCCAGTATGGTATGCTGATGTAACATTTAATCACATGTAGTCACATGTGACGAGTCAAAATTATGATTCACAAAATCTGCAACTGCATTCTGACTAAACAGAAAAACAATCTGAGGTTTCTACAAGTACATTTATGGATAACTGAAATTATATCATAGGCATCATTTTAAAATGAAAAATAAACTGATGTACTTAACAAAAGACATCCTTCAATACATTTATGACTTATACATGTCAACATTGACATTATGACCTTAATAAAAACTCCAATTAAAGATACCTGTCATCATATTTTTAATGGCAAGAATTGTCCTTTGAGTTGAATCGGGAACTTAATTAAGTTTGATTAAAATTCAATATTGCCAATATGAAATATGAATTTCAGATATCCTTACATTTAAATTTAAATATGTAAGTGTAAATCCTGTGGAGTTTGTGGATATCATACCAGCCAGGTGGCTTGAAACACAACTCTAAATTAATGTCAGTCTCTGTCCACTGGATATTTTTCCTGGATACTGGATTCTTGACATGTTCACCGCATCAACTGACATGTTCAGTTTTACGTCAATGTTTCCACAAATGACCAAAAAAAAAAAATCAATTACTGCTGTTCAGTCTTTTAAACTGGTCTGAAAAACATTTAAAGATGCTGTAAAGTAGAAATGAAAATGAGTTTTAAGTTCATCACACCACACAAGTATAGGTTGTTAACTACCCATCCACCAAGCGGTCCGTCTGACATCCAACCTCTTGATGACTTTATGCACGATGTCCCACTGGTACTTTGTCTCTCTGTCTCTCTGGTGGACGGATCAGCCTGCTTTGGGAAAACAGAATAGAATCAGAATGTATTTGTCCAAAGAATGAAACATACAGATGCAATCAAATCCAGCTTGTCCCCCTGAGCTGCAACACAGGAGTAAAACTGGACACCAGAGACAGCAGACAGTGAGTCTCCAACTACTTCTAACCACCTGCATTACAATCGTGGAGATAATAAAAGAGGAGGAGTTGATTTAGTTCTGTAACGACTGCAACATGCATTACATCACATGTTCATTCATTACATCACATGTCTATTCATTACATCACGTTAATTCATTACATCACATGTTAATCCATTACATCACATGTTAATTAATTATATCACATGTCAATTCATTGTATCACATGTCAATTCATTATATCACATGTTAATTCATTATATCACATGTCAATTCATTATATCACATGTCAATTTACTATATCACGTTAATTCATTATATCACATGTCAATTTACTATATCACATGTTAATTCATTATATCACATGTCAATTCATTATATCACATGTCAATTCATTATATCACATGTCAATTCATTATATCACATGTTAATTCATTATATCACATGTCAATTTACTATATCACGTTAATTCATTATATCACATGTCAATTCATTATATCACATGTCAATTCATTATATCACATGTTAATTCATTATATCACATGTCAATTCATTATATCACATGTTAATTCATTATATCACATGTCAATTCATTATATCACATGTCAATTCATTATATCACATGTTAATTCATTATATCACATGTTAATTCATTATATCACATGTCAATTCATTGTATCACATGTCAATTCATTATATCACATGTTAATTCATTATATCACATGTCAATTCATTATATCACATGTCAATTCATTACATCACATGTTAATCCATTACATCACATGTTAATTAATTATATCACATGTCAATTCATTGTATCACATGTCAATTCATTATATCACATGTTAATTCATTATATCACATGTCAATTCATTATATCACATGTCAATTTACTATATCACGTTAATTCATTATATCACATGTCAATTTACTATATCACATGTTAATTCATTACATCACATGTCAATTCATTATATCACATTAGTTCAAACTTTGAACCTGCTCAGGTCGAGCTGACAGTCTTTCTCTTCCACTGATGCCCCTCCACCTCCTCCACCTCCTCCTCCTCCTGCTCTCTGCAGCCTCCTGCACATGTACAGTAGTCGGGCTCGTTTATCCGGACCGGTACCGGTACATGTAACCGAGAGGGTCAGTGATTGTAACATTACACCGGAGTACAAAAACAACAACCCTCATTAATCGTGAGGACTAGATCTCCTCTGGTCCATGTTTACCATCACCCTGACATGTAAAACACAGAGTTACATATATTATAGTTCCTTATCGGAGCTAGATGGACACGCATAACACAATCTGCAGTTATCGGAGCATTCTCCTCTGAACTCTGCTACGAGCTCAAAAGAAGCTAATTAGCACGTTAGCTCCCATTTCACCAAAATAAAGTTATTCTACACCGAATAAAATCACATTAGCGGTTTGCACCGTGGACTAAATGTAGCAGAGTTACTGTGGAAAAGTTATCTGGTATAATTATAACAAGCACACAGAACTTGCGCTGAGTGGTGAACTGCTGGCGGCGGCGGACGGTGCCGGTGCGACCGGAGAGTGAACGGCCGGGAGGGCGACGCTCGGTTCGGCTCCGCGCTGCAGGACGAGCGGCGTGTCCGTGAACTCCGTCCGTCTCCGGTGGAAGTTGGTGAAACAATCCGCCGTGAAATGGTCCCTGCAGAGAGAGCTGTTGGTGTTAATCCTCAGGTCTCCATCATGATCATCATGATCTCTTCATGAAATCAATCCACCTCCTTTTTCCTTTCTTCATCAGTAGGACATTTAAATATCGATGCAGCGCTGCTTCGGAGGTTCTTGCTTCCAGGAAAGATTCCCTTGCGGGTGGTCGGAGACGTCCTGTAGTAGCCAGCTGATGTACAATAACAATCTGACTACGGCAGGAGTAGAACTGAAGTCCAGTGGGATGACCTCTTATGCAAATGAGCTCCAGGCTTTTATAGTGTTTCACCGTGTGAGAGGAGGAGCCATGCAGAAGGTCATATAAACCGTCTGTGTGACGTACTGAAGCGCACTTTTAGCCCCGCCTAAAAAAAACCCTGAGCTGAAGACAGATGAGAAACTGTTTAACGGTCTAATTCCACATTTCAGTGCGACAAAGTTTTCAAACTTTGCACATGCTTTCAGATACTCATTTCACACCTACATAATGTATTGAGAAGCAAGTCTTGGAATTTGCTTTACAGCAACTTTAATGATGATGCTCTGGTTGTTGTCCTTGTTCTGACTTTTAGGACAGACCAAGTAAAAACATGGAGTTACTCCAAGGTGGATCCTCTCCTTCAAAAGAGTCAATGGTGCCTGGTGTATATTTTATTTAGGAATGTAGGCTAATAAGATTCAAAATTCATGTTTTGTTGGATGCTGTTTTTGGATCTGCATGTATGTCAATGCAACTCTACTGGCGTAAATTAGAAGAACAATAACAGTCTTTGTTTTTCTTTTTGATTTGCTCGTCTGTTTTCTATGTGCTTTGATTTGTAATATTTTTTCTTGTACAGACGGAATAATTAATTCTCCTTTGGATTCCACTTTAATGCATCCTGAAACAGCTGCTGAAACCTGGTGCTGTAATGTGCATCCTATTTCAGATGTCTGTAAACCGGTGTCATCGTCATTATTCATTCATGAAAGCTTTTTCATTGCCTTTGTAGGGACTGTGACCATGGTAGCCGTTTCTGCTGCATACAAGTAACCTCCTCATATCCAGTTTCAGGCGATGCCCTGAAGGTCTTCCTCGTGGATGAACAAGGAATAGGAAGTAGAGAATCGATAAGGAAAATGTGTTGATTGATGAACTGTCTTACTGAGGTACTCGGGGCCTTATTTCAAGTTGAAGTTGGCCCCTCCCACGGACTCCTTGTGAGACTCAGAGACATTGTCAGTGTTACGCCCCTGAAAATGGGGAGAAATAACCACGAGAGTGATGTGGTGATATTTCCTCAGTGAACGCATTTACTGGAATGAATTACATACATGTACAATATACAATTCAACAAAACAATCAACACTTGGCTACAGCAGAGCACAACGTTCGCATTACAGACCTTGACTGGCAATTAACATGCAGCTGTGGTTGAATTAGCTCATACAAAACTTCTTAAAGTTGCTACATAAACAATACAAACTGAATTAAACCCTTTTACAGACATGCATTACATCTACAGGTGAATTCACAAAATGGCTGAATCATTCGGTGAAGTTACGGGTTGAACCGAGCTAACGAGCGCGGCTTCACACTTACGAATACATTTAACACTGCTTGACAAAACTCTGCATTAACTCACTCAGAATACTACATATACATTATCTTGGCACTTCGGACTCATTAGGAAATTATTACAGTCACTTTACAGCAACAACATACATTAAAATGGGGAGAAATAATCATGAGAGTGATGTGGTGACGTATCATCAGTGAACTGGAATGATGAAAACACTGTAAATTCCCCGAATTGACTCTTTCAAAATTATAATAGATCATTATCATTTCCACTTGTCACATCAGCCTCTATTTTACTTGCCCTAATCCAGCCAAAGCTATCGGATCTGTAAAGTTCACGGAGCAAGGAATCTCTCTCTACATATAAAGATCACAGAGCACAGCCCAGGAAATGTTTCAGGCTTGGCTGATTACCAAGGATAGTTTTTGGAAGGCTGTGTATATATTGTAGTAACATCTATATACTGCGAGACAGAGGAGAAGAATGTAAATTAGAAAAAGAAACGATTGATGTACATTGTTCTCTATCAGATTCCTCCATTCGGTAGACTGTCTTGTCTCATTCAACATTTGTTCCGGCCCCACAGTTGCAGATAAGCATAGATATATTTTTGTATGTGATAACAGAGCCTTCAGTAGCAGTGTTGGAAGAAACATCCTGATATGTTGATGATGTAAATGTATGTACCTATAATTGCAGGAGAAAAACAAAGAAGTATTTTGAAAAAACTAAGGTCAGAAATCGACAATGATCCAAACAACAGATGGTCTGCGGCCAGCCGTCTGTGAGTAATCAGATCGGGGAATGAAATTGTATTTTTTTTCTTGTCACATGAATAAGCATATATGAAGCTCAACATCTGGGAAATAACATCAGACACAAAAAGAAAGCCTTAAGCCATATGGACATATGGTGTTTCAATTAAATTTCATTTGAAGACAGGTTTTTATTGAGAGGTAATTTTTGCTGTTATACAGCTTTAAATATGGCATGGTGTAACAGCTAATCACAGTAGTTGTTTCTCATTAATTATATAAATATTTCAATGAATCCCTATAGACTTCGAGGTGTAAGAAATGATGAATCTGAGAATATTTTGATACATCAACCATTCCTATGAATTTGTGACAAAAATATATCATATTCCCATTTCTTTTATTTTAATGTTGAGTGAGCAGGGAGAAGAGGTTGATGCTGAACTTCAGGATAAGAAGGGGATCACTGAGCCATAAACAGCTACTAACCTAGAAGACATATGTTACCTTGAGGCTGGTGATGATTATATCATCCATTTTTGAGTCTGTAGATATTAACATTCATACAGGCCCTCAGAATTCAATATGAGTTGAAGTGCAGTATCAGCACACCATGTTCACGCATCGCTCCCTCTGGAATTAATTCTTGTATGCTGCTTATCTAACTGTTGACTGCAGCACTTTTTCCACATGTTGCTCTCAGCCATCGCCTCTTCCCTCCAGTTTCTTAGATCTAGAGCTCCTCCTCAACCTGCCGTGCTTCACCACCCCTCTTTGCTCCCCTCTCCTCTCTCCGTCACAGTGCTTGGTACCACCATCACGTGTCTTCCCTCTCCTCTCACAGAGTGTGTTTTTTCTTCTTAGTCTCCTTCTATATTTACATACATTTACTCACCTCCAGGACCGCCTCGCTGTGTGTTTTCGTCAATCAAGCCACACCGTTGCATGTGCAATTGGTTGCATTCCAGTGGATGGCTCACATAAAAGTGGACAAACAACTACAAACGCACCAGCACGCACGCACACAACCACAAATACAAGTCTCAATCTCTCAAAACACAGCAAGTGACCCTCAGTGGAAAGCTGTGGAGTAGATTGTTGAGAAAAAAAACGGATGAGTGAGAACTACATTGCAGACTACAAAGGCTCCCACAATAATACAGAATATCGTTCACACTTTTATTCAATTAAATTAACTTTGATTAAATGTGGGCGGCACAGTGGTGCAGTGGTTAAAATTGCCCTTGGGTGTGAATGACAATGTGAATGGTCTTTGTTTCCATCTGTCTTTCTGTGTTGGCCCCGTGATGGACTGGCAACCTTTCCGGGGCCTTCGCCCAAAGTGAGCTGGGATAGGCTTCAGCCCCCCCGGGACCCTGTTCAGGATACAGCAGGTATAGATAATGGATGGATGGATTCAATGTATTATATACATACACTTGTGCATTCAAGCACTACGACTTTTTCGATGTTCTGTACAAAAGGTATTGCAGTTGGAAAACCCCAGGGAGGTTTGTGATATACTGCACGTCTTCTCCTGCCCTTACTTTTACCACAAGGGTTCCTTACTTGAATAAATAGTGGGAACAATTCATTCAGATTTTGAGCCTTTGGGTTCTATTTGTACTCTCTGCTTGTACATATGTGTGTGTGCACGCCCATACACTGATATTGTTAAAGTATTCCCCGGGGCTCAAGAGCACAGGAAGCCTGAATCAGCTATTGACTCATGTCCACCTTCATTAGAGGAGTATAAAATCACTACTTAATTGATTATTCTCCTTAACCTTTGCCTTATTTGATCTCTAACATTGTTTTCTGTCCCTCTTACTGCTTTTTCCTGCAATTTTCTTATTTTTTTTCCCATCATGCCCTTGCCTGAACTTTATGGAGCCATCATTACCACAAACTCTCATTTCTCTGTCCTCACCTTCTGCTCCTTATTAGCTATTTCTTCTCTGCTTGTAGATTTATAGTTACAAAATTAACTGAGGCAAGTCACTGTGTCTGGGTGACTTTTATGTCACCACCCTCTCTGTATTGCAGGGCAGCCCGATTTGGGGCCCGTGGGTCAAATTTGGCCCCCACAGTCTTTCTTTTGGCTCTTTGCTCATTTTACTGTTTTTTTTTTTTAAGTGGAATGACTATAAACTGTACATTTTGTGTTGCTATGAGCAATGCACATCATAGTGCTGTTAATCTTCCAATAAATTACATTGGTCTGTACGTCTTGTCTACGAATTGTGGTATTCTCTTTCTCTCTCCTGCTGATGCTCATGGGCTGTTAGTGTGTCCTCCATTACTGACTGCGAGCTGGCAGTCGAGATGAGAGATCAAAGCAGTGGCACACTGACGAGAGAACATTTTGTAAATAATTGTCAGGATGACAATTTTTGACAATAATTTCTGTAAAATGATAAAATTACTATTAAAAAGATTAGAGTTTATTATTAGTTTATATCATTAATTTTAATGACGTAAAAGTTAACATTGCTACCAACAGCACCATGTAACAAATATAATAGAGATTTTTTTTGAGTTGTCAGCTGCCTAACTCTTTACTATTTACATAGAACTCAGGCAGTCATGTTTGTGATGGTGTTTACATCCACTGGATATAAACATCTGCTGAATGTAAAATGGCTATTTGTGAGCTGCTTTCACATTTTTCACAACAGATGGCAATGAAGGGCACATCTGCAGGCTCTTCTGATGATTTACTTATGTGTGTATAGCACATCTAAATGTGTGTGTGTGTGTGTTTTTGTTTATTTAAGTCATCTTACAGAAAGCGCTGCAATCAGAGCAACTTCAGGAGGGCAACGGCAGATGGAGAGGGCGAGAAGGGCGTCAGAATACTCACGAGAAAAAAGGACTGACGGTGTCAGATGGTGACAAATAAAGAAAGACAGTGATGGGAAATAGCGTTATTATCCAGGGAGATAGCGGGTCCAAGAAAAGGAGACATGAGAGACAGGAGGAGCTGTGAGGACTCTGGACCAGTGAACAGGCAGAATACTCCTGGGGGTGAATGGATGAAAAAGAAAGAGACAGTGACAGAGAGGAAGAGAGCTCTTATGTCACTCTGAAGAGGACATGCCTTCTGCTTGACCCTTGCAGACAAATTCACACCCCTCAACTCTTTCCCTCTTAAATCTCACCTAGCCTTTAAAAACAGCTGCTGTCCGTGGCTTCCCCTACCTTTTATTTAATGTTTTCCCACTGTTTTATATTCCTAAACATTGGTGAGCAAGGACAATGACTAAACGCTCGCGCTGCTACTCTACCGTGGTTTGCCGTGGTGATTTGGTGATTACAGCTTATTCGGCTGTCACAGGATAAAAACATCACCTAATGCCCAAGGTGAAAAAGTGTCTCTCGCTGCATCTCCCAGCTTGTCACAATTACTGAGATCCTTTGGGAGGTGATGAGATGGTAGGACTGCTTCCAAAATATGCTAAGAAGAAGAGAGAAAAGTTTAAATTTTTTTTTTTTTTTTTACAGAATTTAGACTCATTTTATGTCTATATTTTAGAGGTATAGAAGCTGGTTAGCACTCTCATCTAAATAATACAGATAATTGAAATAATATACATTTTATTTCATGGTATTCAAAGTCACCTTATATCACATAAAATCAGTAATCTACAAGTGAGGCCTTGTTCCTTCATGCCCTTTTCACACAAATCCTCTTGCTGTTTTGTCTCACACTGAAGTACATGAATGCATGTTAGATCTAAATAATAGTCCTGCCATTACCTCAAACCACAGTGCTTTCCACAGAACTCCTCAGGTACTGTGCTGTGACTGTCAAATGCAGAGGATGAATATCACCTTTGGAATAAATTAAGTATTTATGTCCAAGAGAAACTGGTTGCATAAGAATGAGACTCGCTTTTTCAGATCAGGAAGGTCATGTTAGGCAACTTGTGGTGATTTCATTAAACATGGATTATGGAATGCTTCTGGCCATAATACCTTGGCCCAAATGGCATTTATTTGTTCATGCCATCCATGATACTACTGCCATTAACAGTCAGCTCATACCTTGTCAGCCATATTTAAAGCTGTGCCATCAGTGTCCGACTTGGACCAATATATCTCATGCCACTGCCAAATGAATTCCATCAGTGCCAGAGCAGTCTGCTGTCTAGGTACAATATCCATTTCTACACATATAAGAATTGTAGTAATTAAGCACCAACCACAGCTTGCTGCTATTTCTGTAAAGATACATATTATATTAGGCTTTATGTCTGAGCAGACCTCTTGTGTCCACTACTAGACCACTTTCCCTAAGCACACAGTGCAAAATGGAAACTCATATATGTAGCTGTGCTGCTCTCTGTGGGACAAAGCATGCCACTACATTTTTCATGTCCGTAAAACTATGTTAAACCAGGTGCCAGACTGATGTAAACCCAATTAAATTGGGTAATAAACTATATATTTTTTAAATAGATTGTTTAATACACATGCCGGAAAAGGTGATAGTGATGGTGGCCATAATGTTGTTGGTTGATCTTCATTGCTGTATGACCTTTTTGACTGAATTCACCTAAATGTGGATACGTGTAAAGGATAATTGTTGTCTTGTCTCTTCAGAGAAGGAATAGAAATGGTTGATTGTTCCACTAATATGAGATTTTTATTGAGTAAAAGTACCCACTAAATGAACACGACCTCTATAACACACAAGGACAGATCCAGGAGAACATTCCTGCCGACCGCAATAAGACTGTACAATAACTCACCTCTGGCAAAATCCATCACATAACAATAACACTGTTGACTGTGTTTCTTGGTTGTTTGTATATAATATATATAGATATATACTGTACTGTATATACTGTGCATTTTATATTTATATTTTATATTTTTTACAGCTATTTTACTGCTATTTTATTGCTTTTCTATTATTCTATTATTATCTTATTGCTTCTGTATGCTGCTGTAGCGAAAAAAAATGTCCCCTCGGGGATTAATAAAGCAACTACCTAACCTAACACTAACCTATAAATACATCCATGCAATGCCTGGTGGAGTGTTTTTTTTTTTTCACGTGCAACCGAACCTCTCGCGATACGTCACGAAGTCCCGCGATACTACGCGCATTTCATTCGAGCTGGAGGGATTTGTTTTCAATGTGCAGCTAACACGCTAGCAGGGCAGCGACTAACTTATCTGCAACTAAGCTGTTCCTCTTCACAAAAGAGCCGGCTCTGAGGTGAGGGTGTGTGTGTGCGCGCTTACCAGCGAGACTCTCACTGGAAACACGAATTACAAACTCTCTTGTAGCTTCTGAATATCCGTAGAAACACGTGTCAGTTTGACCGAGGGAGGAAAACAAGCAGTTCAGCTCACAAACTTCACAAAAGACGGGAACGAAAACATTTCACCGGTTGTTGTTTTTTAATGGCTGGCTGCTGAAGGAGGGTTTGTATAATGCATTTGGCTGTTTGTGCCCGGTGATCAAGGAAGACACTTTACGTGGATATCTAACATGCCCGTTAACCGCTACCGGAGCCGCTTGGCTCTTCATAACGTTACGTTAAGTCGGACCTCTACGCAGGGTGCACTTTTAATAACTAGTATCTGCACACATCTAACTAAACTTGTAACCGTGTTGCTGTAACTTGTTGTGCTGTGACTTCACTGACTGTTGCTTTCGTGTCTTGCACAGCAGCGCCAATCAATCTCCAGATGGATTTGGACGACGACACCGCTGTCCTAACCACCTTGAAGTCCTTCAATTCCTTCATCAGCCGCCCTGAACATCCACAGCGGCTTTCAGCGCGCCCGGCAGGGAGTGCAAACCTGCAGACACAGTTCAAACGCAGCATGGAGGTATGTATGCAGAAGCTGGTGGCGTCAAGTCGTGTCTACGTACGACCTTTGCACTGACTGGCTTGTCCTCTCTTTTAGCTTTTGGAAGCAGCAGAGAGGGTTCAATCCAAGAACCGCTGCTTGCAGCTGGACCAAGAGAAGAAACAGATGGAGCTGAGTCACAAACGGGCTCGTTTTGAGCTGGAGAAGGTGGCCTCCGACAGCGCAAGGGACTTGGTGGTACAAATCCTGCGTCTTTACACTTTCAGATTGTACATTATAACCAGATGAGAAGGTTTCGCTTGAAGTTACCGCGCAATGTTTTTGTTTTTTTTCCCCATCACTTTCTCACCCGGAGAATCGCACATTAACAAAGCGTCAGGGAAAAAAAACTTTGTTAAAGCCTGTTTCTCAACGTTTTATATCACAGCACGAGGTGGACCGGAACCAGGAGCTTTTGGGGCGAATAAAAAAGTTGGAGGACAGAGAGGCAGAAGCCAATAAGAACCTTTCAGAGCAAGTGGAGGCAAATCGTGTTCTCCGTAAGAACCAGGAGGGTCTGAACAAAAAACTGGAAGAGCGAGATACGAAACTGAATACAGCTAACCAGGTACACACATGGGCACAGACTCGCACGCGTACTTATAGTGCAACACTTGTCGTGTCTCTTATGTTGGCTCGGTTCTGTTTTCTGCCCGTAGACTATCAGTTCTTTGAAGGATGAGATCAGAGAGCTAAAGCAGAAGATTCAAAACCAAGACTCGAAAATTTCCACTCAAACCCTGGGAAACCAGGAACTACAGGAACAGCTTGATTTACAACGCAGGTGCAGACACACAGAGACTACCGCTACTCCAAGTTTTGTTTCATGCTAATAGATATTGAGCTGTACTGTATAAGATAAATGCTGACTGCACACTTCTGTCTGTTTGGTATTACAATCAGGAAGTATCAGGAAGTCTCTCAACTTTGCCAAAGTCTCCAAGCTGCGCAGTCCTCTTGCTCAGAGCACATCATCAAGATTAAGGTATGTTGCACTTGTACACTGTTGGCCACTCTTTGTTGTCACTCCACAGAGTTTTTGCATGGGGAACCAATTTGTATTGAAATAGTTATAAATATAACAATAATAAATATTGCATTTATGATCTACATTTTGATTTTAAAGTAGTCAATAATACTGGTAATGTGTGAGAGCAAAAGTATGTTTTATTGCCTTGTTTCTAAACCCCCATTACGGATGATAAATTGCAGAAGCCAAGTCAAGAATAGGGGTTAATGTTATCGTGTCTTGGCACCCAGCTACTAATTGATTTGTACAAAAATGACAGCGAGTGGCTTTGTGGGGAGAAGTCACAGAAAAGCCATGCAGACAAGAAGCTTGGATAATGTGAGGATTTTGAGTGTACAATACGCACACAGTGCATTGCAACTCGCGTAAACCTCCTAATCCGAATTTGACTAAAACATGTACATTTTTGAACATGTTGGCTTTGTTGTTTGTACCATTTTTTTTTTTTTATCTTCAATTTTGAATTGCATAATATAAGTTGAGATGTTTTTTATTTATTTATATTGTGTTGTTTCTCTTGTGTTTATGTACATCAGACTTACTTGACAGATTTTCTTGTTCATAAACCATGGAAATAATGTAATTCTTAAAAGACGTATGTCTAACAAAGGCATAAGCACTGTAAGCTTGTGCAGCATATGGAAAAAAAACCTGTTGGCATTTGTTTCGACTGATTTCCCACTTCCTATTTTGGCAGGAGTTGGAGAGTCGTCTTGCCCTCCAGGAGGAAGACATTGCCATAGTGAAGACTGTGAAGTCGGCGGTGGCCAGAGTTCCAGATCTGGAAAAGGAGCTGAAGCACCTCAGAGATGAAAATGCTTTTCTCAGGTCAAATACATTTATGAGTTTTAAGTGCCTTTTTAAAAGTAAAATGTTTCTGTTTATACTCGGTGGTTGGGAGCTTTCAATTGGTATGTTTTTATTTTTTAATGACTATAGCCTTGAGCAACCCACATAATGCCGCAAAACCTTGCTTGATGTGTTGATACTACTTATACTACATGGTGTGGATGCTGTCAAGCCATAATGGGAGGCACGGCCAGAATGAAAAGGGGGAACAGTAGTCCCATATGTTAATTTACACAAATACAGCAACTGGTGTGTTTGCATGCACTTAAAATGTCTCGCTGTTGGCAGTCATCTGATCACACAAACACTGATTTAATGCTTGAAACTCGATTTTCTTGATCAAGATAATAGATAAGAATTCTGCTGCAGATACTTTGACATATTGCTTTGTCATGCAAACCCTTGAAGGAAATTTGCATGAGAAAAAGCAGAAAAGTAATGTCTTGTCAGAAAGCAACATGACCTCAATGATAATATCTATCAGCTGTCAGCCTCAACATTACAATATTGAATTTACAGCTGTATTCATGTGAAACACTCTTCTGTGCTCATCTTTGCTACTTTTTCCACATCTCATCCCCTTTTAGAGCGAAACCATGTATAATCTGGGTTTTCAGTGTAATCAGATTATTGCATGCGTCCATTTTACCACTTAAATCTGATCATTCACAGTAATCTGCATGTAGTATGTGTAGATATGGTCACTGCAATTGTACGGGTTTTCAAATCATATAAGAGCATGAATGTAGCCAGGGATTGAAAAAATGCCCTTCCTTCAGGAGATACTTAGTCCTAAGTTTATTTAGTGTGTATTGGAAAATGTAAATTCTTTTTTTATATGTATGCTTTATTCTAATGTGTGCTTCAATATGTGTGTCTGCTTTTGAAATAAGTAAGCCACCTTCTTGAGATCACCTGCGGTAGAAATCTGGAAATGATGAGTCTGAGTCGCGATTTGTCTTTAAGGTTCTTTAGTCAAAGCTTTCTGCAGAAAGGTTCAGACAAAACAGTTCAGAGAATCTGAGAGTCTGACAGAGCGCAGTGTGTGTCTCGTTATTATAGTTAGGGAGGAGAGCGCACCTTGCTCAGAGCGGCCTTGAGCCCGTCTGATAACAAGCTGCGGGGGATAAGTCAGTTCCATCGCATGCAAGAGGAACAAAAATGTTTCAGCAGAGGAACAACTCACTGGTTAGATGTGGTTAGGTTTGTACAAGAACACACACAGGTCAATAGAGTTTTTCTGTTACACCTTAGGTGGCAGAGATACAAGAACACAACAGAAAGTTAATCTCGTATACAGTGTTTATCTGGGAAAGGCTGGGGCTTATCTGTCCTTCAGAGAACTGATATTTTAGTGAGTTGGAATAAATTGTGTGCGTGTTCTTTATCCCCGTCTACTCTGCATTTGACATTTTGGTCAGTGTGCAAGTGTAAAAAAAAAAAAAGGCCAACTTCTCTTTTGTGAATCTCTCGAAATGTCCACAATAAGTGTTTTTTGTGTTTACTTTGTTCACCTCGCTCCATCCAGGGAGAGTCGGGAGAATTGCAGCCTATTGAAAGAGGAGGCGGAGGGGCTACGGAGGAAGCTGGAGAGGATGAAGAAAACCAAAGAAGAGTTGGTCAATATCGAACTGGAGAAAGAGGTAAACTGAGTTCAGTTGTGCATTGTACTCTAGTAGTAAATTAATATTCACATGAATAACAACTATAATCATGAATTGGAGATATTCAAAGCCAATTTATAGTTAAGTGTGAAACTCTACTTACTTACGTACTTGGTCACATATCAAGCGTATTTGCTGAATGTGATGTTTTTAGTTTCTGTTTGAATTTTCTTTGGTTGCATTTTTTAAATATTTGTCATGTAATTTACTTTCAAAATTTATGTAATTTTTTTGCAGTTGTTGTCCAACTGTAAAATATCCTTTCTCAATACGTACTTGTTTATATATGTTTATAGATAGATAGATAGATAGATAGATAGATAGATAGCTAGATAGATAGATAGATAGATATGTGTCACTACTTTTTAATGAACAGGGTAATTTCTTTAATCTACAGGTGTTATATGAAAAGAGTAATGCCTATTAATAGTTCTCTGTATACATATTGTTATCACCCTTAAAGATGACATATTAGTGAGGCTTTAACTTGTGTTTTTTTCCTCTGTACTGCTGGCACAATAACAACATTAGCTTCTTGTGTATGGACACTTTACTCATTGTTTCATTATTATTTAGAGGCTGGCTGAGAAGCTCCAAGCCTGGGAAAACCTTGGGCAGTCTACTGGACTCAACATAAGGTCAGACACTGTGTGAATGTGCATATGATTGTGTGTGAGACAACAACAAAAAGTGTGCGTGTTTGTGCGTTTTCTACATTTTTATTTGTTTATTTATTTTTTTTAACATTGATGAGATGTGAAAAAATACCACTAGGTAGAGCTGTGGTCATTCTAAACAAATCTGCCTCATCATTGTGGATTTATTCCACTGGAGTGTATCGCTACCTGTTTGTTTTGTACCTGCTTGTGTGCGCGCTCAGTGTGTCTCATTGCATTCAATCAAAGCTGGTAATGAGAGAATGATTGCATGTTTCCTTGTGAGCAGTGGAGCAGATCTGACAGATTATAAACATTGCAGACCTCCATTGCATGCATGCCTGCACACATGCACGCACATCATGTTTGTTGTTATTAACGCTGGCCATGATGTAAACAGAATATTTTAATGGAAACCACCCACGTGTGTGTGTGTGTGTGTGTGTGTGTGTGTGTGTGTGTGTGTGTGTGTCTGTCTGTCTGTCTGTGTGTGTGTGTGTGTGTGTGTGTGTGTGTGTGTGTGTGTGTGTGTGTAAGATTTGTCACACCTTTCTGTAGGGCAAAAATAAAAAGGTAGAGGCCACCACTTAATAAATTATAAAATAAAGTCAAACGTTTCCTCATGTGATGCTTCATCTGAGTTTAATAGAATGTGTTGTAAAGAGACCTGACAACTCAGGTTATACAAAGACCTGAGAGGATCATACGAATGTAAAACACTCCTCAGTTTAATATATGCAACAAGTTGGTTGGGTTGTCCATCATTTTTCTCAAACTCCGCTGTCATCCTGGATAATGTTGAAAATTGAAAAAGGGCAGCCATACATGTGAAGCTCATACTGATCAAAACTGAAGGTCAATGCAACTTGCAAATCAGCATTTTAAAAACTCCTTCAAGCTGTTTTTACTGTTCACTATATGTCCAAATGAATTGTTAAGTGGGTCAAGGTGTTATTTTGCCGACACACTCCTGCGGTGTAGAGGCAAATGGAATTAAGTGTGCTTCATTCAGTAATTTGTTCACCTTTATTGCATAAGGTGCAACAGTGTGGTGTGAAAATGAGTATTGATGAGCTTTTGTGCATTGGTGGGATATTGTGATTGCCTTGCGGGTGATTAGAAAGTCATTATTTAATATGTTTACTGTGCTGAATCTTGTCAGGTGTGCTTATCAAAGTTTTATGGGGAAGTTTACAAATTGTGCAATAAGTTAAACTGAAAGTGGATTTATGCTATCCTCCTGTTGGAGTTAAAAACGATCAGCAGGTTTCAGATGAAAGGAAAATGGATGACACTGCAGAGACAGAATAATATCTCGGGGCAATCAGTAATTCCACGGTGTCAGAATGAAAGTCGACATCACAACAAAGCTGCCTGTTGAGGGTGCTTCCTATTCTGTCATTTAATATAAAATATCTAATAAGTACTGTGGTTTTCTTCCACCAAAGTCTATATTTGTATTGTTGATTAGTTCATTTGGTTGGCCAGTAAGCAGTTTTAGAGAACTGCAAGCTTGTGATACTTTTATAAAATGTTTTGCTTTAGTTTATATAGAGTAACCTTTTCTGTCACCAAACACTTGGGGGTGATTTTATGTTTAGTGGTGTTACGAGAGTATATAGTGGTGTAGTGGTTGAGGAGTTTTTCTCTTATAACCAAGGATTTGATTTCTCACCAGCCGTTTTGCCAGAATAAAACAAGTTTTGGGCAGAAGAGAACGCTCCCAAATAACAATAAATGTGTCTGCCTGCTGAAGTAGACAAGCCTTAAAGCCGCAGCTTGAATTTGCCAGCAGTTGGCTGGTTGCTACCAGTCATTTCCTTTCCTTCTGTTACATGGTTTGATAACATTGTGCCTGCTTATGTGTGCGCCCATGTGGTTGACAATTGAAAATAAAATAAATGAGAAATGGAAAATGAAAATATTTGTATATAATTACTCTCATGAGGGACAGATGATGAAAATATTAGAGAAGACTTTCCGGAAATGTATTTTTCTTTTCAGTGACATTTTTGCCAGCTGAAGACAGAAGTACACAGCTTGGTGCATGTGTGTCTCAAGTTCTTCCTGCTGGAGATTGTGGACAATAGTTTTGACTCAGAATTGTTATAGTGCATTGTACTAACTCATTCACACAAATTGTCAGAAATATGAGTGTTTATGTGTGATATATATGGGTATCTCGCTGCTGTTCCCCACGGATTCAGACTTTTCTTTTTGTCTCTCCGGTTCCCATTATCCTCTTAGTTAGATGGTCAAGCTAGAATGTGTTGGTGGTCGGTGTCCAACCTCTGCAGTGTGTGAATGTGATCATTTTCTCTGTTTTGTTATTGTTAATATCTTGTTAAAAAATGTGTCCCCCTAGGTTAGACTGTCATGGCGAAATTGCAGATGCACATGTACCAGTGGACACAAAATGTGTGTAACTCAGGTGCTGACGTTGTTTAAATGCCGTAACTTTGAATAGTTACGAAAAAAAGTGATAACATTCACCTGCGCACATTATGATGGGGCAACAGGAGCAGTCTCAAAACTTTTTGATTGCCCATAATGCAACAAAGCTCCTTGTCCAGGATACGAAACAGGAAGACAGGGAGAAAAATAACATTCAGCTTTGCTTATCATGTCGGCCTGTCGCAATTATTAAGCTGACCGCAAACATTTCGCATAATTCTTAGAATTGTTTTCACTCCTCTGTGTAAAAACAGCTGAATGACGGTAACAGATATTTCCCTTATTATTTTCATATCATTTTCTCCTTTTTGAGGTTTGACTTGGGCTCTTTTAATAACATCATCTCGTTGCATTGTCTTCTGCTGTGGTTTAATGAAAATTAGTTCCACCATGGCCCATTGTTTATTTTGATTACTGGTACGTGTCATTGTCAGTAACAGTGTTTGCATGGTCAAGTTTTTATGTTATATCTGCCCTATGTAGTTTTTGTTTGCAAAGCCTAAAAGGCAAACAGAAATGCAATTTTTATTTTCAAAAGGGTTATGTTAATTTATGTTTAGGCTTATAATATAATAGTGGTATAAAATAAACAGAAAAAGACAATGAAATTGGTCATTACAATTATTCATCATCAACAACATTTTCACAATTGTGGCAGCCCTATTACCAATTTGCCATTCTCTCTTCCAAATAATTCTGTCACGTAACTGTCTGTACCTGAAATGAATTCACACACTTCAGGATCCTTTATGACCTGGGAATAAGCACGAACATGTTTGATTTGTAAAATTTCCATTTAACACTTAACGGGAAGTAAAACAGAAGTAACCCCGTCAAAAGCCACACAGCAGCGCTTTGCCTATCGTAAACACAACATATTAGCTTTGCCTTCTCCAAACCTTCGTTATTTTATTGGCCTTTAAATATCCACTATCCATTAACTCCTTCTATGAACAGGCTTTGTGTCAGCAGAATTGAATTGAATGTTTTACCCGGTGCTGCTCAGAGTTTGCATTAGGCTTTCTAGTTTTGAGTAATTTTGTCTTTTCCCATCAAGAACTTATCTCTCAAGTGTGCTGTCTGAATGTGCGTCAGAGGAGTGGTTATATAAACATATAATGAAAATAATAATTGTATGTCACATAAGGTTTGCTCATAGATAGCTTTAAACTCCAAGTTTCAAACTGAAAGAAAAAACCCTTCTCTGTCTGAAAGCACAAGAACAGTTGTGAGAGTGGGTTTGTCTTTGAGTTGTTATTGAGTGTTTTTAAAAAATGAGGTCACAACACTTTAACAAGGCTGGAGACTGAATTCAGGCGTTGGAGTCTCTTCCCATTACTCAATTAAGTGAGAGTTTTAGACTCGCAGTGGTGTCACAGTGCCCTGGCAGTGCATTTACTCTTGACAGGGTTGCAGCTCGGACGTGTTTACAACATCTCACCCAATAATATTCAATCAAACTGTTATTTGCAACAACAACAACAACAACAGAGAAGACTGGCTAATGGCCTGCCTGCAAAAACACCCCCCAAAAAAAATCCCCAAAACAGCTGAGGACATAAAAGCAGTTTCTTGTGTAAGCTTAGGAAAAGGCTAATCCATGTGAGCTTAGGGCAATGTGGAGTTACCTACTTTGGGTACCACAGTTATCCCATCATATGATTCACAAAGTCATATTTTTCCCCGAGATTATGTTCACACCTAAAGCTCCACCTAGTGAAGTGGTAATAAATCCATGCCAATCAACTTTCTTGTGGCGTATTCTCTTGTTTTCCAGCCTTGAAGTAAACCTTGACTGCGCAGCCTCTCCCTCCCATATGCCTGATTTGTCATATGAGTCAGTAGATTCAGGTCAGGTCTTATGCTGTCACTGCCAGTCTCTATGGAATGTAAAGTTTGGTGACATGTTTGGTTTTTGTTCTGGAAGAAAAGCAACATTTGACTAACCTTTATATCACAAGAGATAAAAGATAATGGATTAAAAAGTGTTTGACAGACTCGTCGTCGCTTACAGCATTTACAGTTTGGAGGTCATTTGATGCATCTTTGTCAGAGTATTTGACCATCTGCAGTGTTATTTTCCTGTTGTGTGTGTGTTTTGTAACCTGTCAATCTCTCCCACGGAGTGAGTTTGTTTTGTGGTCCGGTGACCTGTATTTATCCCACTCGCCTCCTCTCATCTCTCCCTCTGCTGCTCATGTCATTTTATTTCCCAGCTCCCCACCGGCCCACAAACAAAGAAATATAGAAACGCTGTTGTTTTCCTCTATTCTGTCCTTTTTCGTCCTTCTCACTCATATTGAATTTTGATTGTGTGTGTCTTTGTGTACACGTGTGCATGCTAAGTGCTCTGCGCTGTGTCTGTAGGAAACCAGAGGATCTGTCCAGGGAGGTGATTCAGATCCAGCAGAGAGAAATTGCTCTGAAAGAAGAGAGCTACACACTCAACAGCCGGTAACACACACACACACACACACACACACACACACACACACACACACACACACACACACACACACACAGTCACTCGCACACAAAATCCCTTTACTTCCCCTTCAGACCTATTTCTCTCATTTGTCTGTCTGCATGCCTCTCTATCTATTAGAGCATATCTCTGAGAAGTTCTTAATTGTCACAAAGTTAATTAAACTGGTCCTGATTCCGATAGCACTCTTGACAGTAACCACTGGTGTGTGAGTGTGTGCGTATGTGTGAGAGATTGGGAGTGCGAGAGAGGGTATTCTCTAATTAAACTTGTCCTGTTTAGACAGAGGTGATGTCTGTAGGGGAGGCTGCACGCATCCTCTGGTAGAGTCATGCGGCAGCTCAGTCGAGCTAAGAAAGCTTTCATTAGCTAACAAGCGTTTCTCTTTTGCTCGGCGTATTGGGCTCATTATGAAATATTAGAAACAGCAGAATGGGAGAGCGGTGGGTGTGGGAGGGGATGGTGAAGGGAGCTCGCGGTGTAATTATTGCTCTTCGGTATCATTATTGTCCTATTGATCAGACCTGGTACAAATTTATGCTGCAAATAATTTCTGGACGCTTGTCAAGGAATTATTTAGTGTCAGTCGGGTAAGTTAAGGGAGTGTTATTCTAAATTGACTATAAATTGCTTTTTCAAATTGTCTGAACAGTCCGCACCAATCAACCTGTTTCCCTCTTTTCATGCCCTTTCTCTCTCTCCCCTGTTATTAACACACACACACACACACACACACACACACACACACACACACACACACACACACACACACACACACACACACACACACCTCCCACCTATTCATTTATCCTGGTCTGTCAGTGTGAGGAGTGTGGAGCGTTCCCAGTCGGAGCTCCGTGCAGAGCTGACCCAGCAGCGCAGCAAGACTCTGGAGGAGCAGAAGAAAAGAGAAGCACATGATGGTCTCGTCCGTCGACTACAGAAGCGAGTGCTGTTGTTAACCAAGGTACCCGGTGATCAAACGCACACACATTCATAACACTGAGACTTCAGCAAGTATTCATACTTTCTCCACATTACCTTTCATCCATCACCCCGATGCTAGACTCTTTCTTAAAAACACTCAGGAAACACAGTTGGGATTTTAATCTCAAAGCCGGCACACAACTCCTAATCTCGCCTTTACCCCTGTCTGCTGCTAATTGGCTAGTGTCATGTGACTCGTCTATCTTTGCCGTGCTCTGCAGTTCTTGACTGGACCTCTCTGTGATATTGATTTCTCGGTGTGCGTAATTCCCTCGGTCATGCTCAGCCTTTGTACACAAATCACACACACACACCACGCGTAAGCAGGGATAAAGGCATGCTTTAAATATGACTTGGTCAAATATTGTTTTGTCCGAGAGCGCATTCAACCATTTGAACGTAATGAAGTATTCAGAGGGTTGTGAATAATTGTTGTTTATCCTCCAGTCATGATGTATTTTAAACAGTATCTTTTGCAGGTGTTGTTGAATGCGTTGCTTTGTAGTACTTTGACCCTCTTATTTATTCAGGCACACTTTGCTTTTATGGTTCTAACCATTATAAATATTCATAGTTTTGCCTTAATGCCTGTAGTTAAGTATGTTAATGCCTCTCACCCAACCATATCTCCAACTTAAATAAATTTGATATCACCCAGCTCTACTAAGAAATGAAACAGGAAGAAGAGATGCAATTTCTTACATTTGGGAAGCTGGAACCAGGAAAATGTGTGAATAACAGATGACATGAACTGAATTGTTTAATGGATAATAATTTGATAGTTGTCAATTGGTTTTGTATTGATAAACCATTCAAATCATCATTCAAGTATTTATGTTAGCTCACCGAAAATATACAGAACCTCTTTCACCTGTGGAAAAGAGTGTAGACGTACAGTATACTGGCTCACAGGTGCTCTGCTGCACTTCGACAGGAGTTGTTAAGAAAGACATTTACATTTAATTTCACAAAGTTTGGGTATTCCCACTCTTTCCATTAAAAGGAATCCTTTTGTCTTTGCCACAAGGCTACGTCTCCTTTAAGCCCCCGTTGGCCTGCTCAGATATTTAGTTTCTTATATACCTGTGTGGGACTGACTCACTGACCCATTAGAGACGCCGCCACAGCTTCACACACCAGATAAAACAGTTGACACAAAGCAATTTAAAAAAAGAAAGAAATAGATGATGAAAAAGGTAATGATAGTTTTATCACTCTGTCCTCCTGCTCCCTGTTTGTTTGTGTGTTTTTAAATTGAGAGTTTTTATCAGAGAGGAGCTGACAGATTTTTGATTAAGATTGAATGAACTTCTTTGCACGTTAATAGACTGTAAACAGCCAAAGGGGCTTGCTGCATGCACACTGACCTCTAAATGTATTTGTACCTTTTTGTATTTACTTCTGTTTACTCTGTCTTCCTGCGTGTCTTCTTTTTCGTCTTCTTCTTCTTCATCTCTCCTTTCCAAGACGGATCTCGCAGGATGTTTCAGGTGTAATGTTGCGTGACAAATGGCACCGCTTCTGTGCCAAAACAATGTTGAATTAAGTGTATTTCATGTAGTGTTTGTAAATTAATATGACCCGGTTCTTTTCAAATGGATTAAGTTTGTTTCTGATCTGCCTAAATCACAGGCTGAATTTGATGAGTGGGATGATGGTTGGTTTCAGATTCGAGTCTATGAGCTGACGTGACAGGACAATTGCTGCCTATTGATAGGATTTTACATCCAGGAATTAAAATGTGCTTATATGCCATTCTTAAAAGGCAGCACTCCTTAGCAATCAACATGTATTACATGATGTTATCTGGCCTGGTATTATTCAAATTAGCCCCAGTAAATGATCGATGATTGAGCTTTCAATGACCCTCGAAACTTAAGGCTGGTCTTCAGCAGCCTGGCTGTTTGTGGACTGTTTATTAAAAAGGCTGATTGCCACAAAGTGCCACCTGCTTTGCGTTATAATACCGAGACCCGACCAGCGCAGTGACAGGAGGGGAGGAGATGCATCATTTTAACAGTCTTGACTGACAGTGAATGTGCATGAACAAGCAGGCTGTTTGCCAGTGTTTGAACAGATGAGATTTTTTTTACTTAACATTGTTCCTGGACACCTGTTTAATATGAGTTGAATGCAGTAATCATTACATAATTACACTGCCATAAGTTAAAATGTTCAGTCAGCTAATCTTTTCTCATGTTTATTACTAGATGGTCGTGTCTTGCGACATAAATACCTAAAAAAAAGGGCTGGTGCTATTAAAGTTGCAGTTTAAGCAAGCGGCAACCAACACCTGACGCCACCTGTTGGTTTGTGAATGGCCGTTATGAAGCCTCGAGTTTGGATTTTGTCCGGTGCCATTTTGCCAGTCACGAGTGGTTTGGAGCCGGAAGTGACCATATTTGGACAAGCTGGGGGGGAGCGAGCAGGGGATCTGACTCAATCTGATTGGAAACCCGACTATACTATGTTTCGCCCATCGATAGCTGTAAACTCACTGCACCACAGGTGCCAATCAAACAAGTTGTCAATCAAACAGATGCGCCCCCAAAAACACAGCATCTTGAAGCTTATTTTATAATTAATGACAGGATTATTTTCAGATCGACCGCCAGAAAAATGTATAAGAAGGAGCGACTATAGCTAACAACACCGAAAGAGCTCATGGAAAACAGTTAAATGGGAGTCTATGGAGCCGGAGGCTTTTTGGAGCCGACCTCTACCGGCACTAAGGCACTTCCACATCGGCCTAATACTTCTGACCCGGATTGTTACATCCACTTTTATATACAGTTAATGAGTTAAAGTTGCTTCGTAATATTTGACACGTCAGCTGACAAAATATCCTCGATCAACCCTATGTTGAAAATGTAAATGCTAAACTTGTCATAGTTTTAATAAATCATAGAAAATACAGACTCGGTGTTGAGGTGGCTGAAAAGGACCATTAGTTAAGACAGTTTAATGACGCAGAGGCAGTTTCAGGGGCGGAGTTCTGCTGCTTTGCACTGGTGTGTGAATAAAAAATTAACAGAGCATTTCCACTTTCTCTTGTCCCTCCATCGATCTCAATCATACGCACTCTTTTCTTTTGACAGCTTGTAATTTCTAATATTTTACCACAAATGCCTGACTTCTCTCTCGATGGATTTTTTTGTTTGTCTATTGCTCGGAAATGTAGCACACCAGGCCGTGCATGTTACTGCATGCATAAACTGAACATACACTCAAAAACCTCAAGTGAACAGATGCAGACTGACAAAGTCATGAGCTATTTGGAGACATCGTGTCACTCTTGTGAAGATGTTGACTTGAAGAGGCTTTTAATTCTCTCCTTAGCTACTTGGTGTGTTGATTTACTGAACGGTACAGTGTTAAAGGCATGTCTCCACTTGTACAGAGGAGAAGAATTTCATCCGAATTTTTAAATGATCTCGTCACATCTTGGATCAGAGAGATGAGGCAGCATCATATAATATGCCCCATTTGCAAAAAAACATTTCCCTGTCATGACTGTGCTCTAATTTTTTCAGATTTATTCTTGATCTTTTGTCTACAAAGACATTTGTCTTTGATTGGATTATTTCACGAGGAGAAATGCAGATGAGCACGACTATATCCCAGAGCTACTCTTGTCACAGCTTGAATAAGAAAAAGCGCAGATGCTTCATACTTTGTTCCTCCTTTACACAGGCGTTTGCCGGTCATATTCATACACCGAACAGTCGTGCAGAAATAAGACCTACAAGCCAAAAAGCTTTGATATTTTCTGTTTACTCATGCAAAAACATTACATATCTGATAGCACAAAATTCTGTCACATCATGACTTTCTTCTTTCTTGGCTGCATGGAAATGAGTTCAGTATTCAGCCGGATTTCCATTTCTAAATGTCATGTTAATGTCTATGTATTTGTGTTCCAGGAGCGTGATGGGATGCGTGCCATACTGGAGTCTTATGACAGCGAGCTGGCACCCACTGAGTATTCTCCGCAACTCAGCAAACGACTCCGAGAGGCAGAGGACGTTCTGCAGAAGACACAGAACCACAATGCAGAGATGGAGGTGTGTGTGCAGGGTGCAGGAACATACACAGTTTGTTGTTATCGAAACAAACTTGAATACAAAGTATAGATTCAAACTCTTCTAGCTACTGGCCAGATTAGTATGCATGTTGCTGAGCAACCCTCTGCTCATAGTTGAAGGCAATATAAATACATACTACTCACTTCAGCTGCTCCTCCTCTGCATGCTCATTCCTCTTTCAGAACAGATTGACAGACATACACATTGAAAACTGATGAAACTTGACTTGTGGTACACAGGGATGTTCTGCACACTCATTTTATCGTCTCCAACGCCTGCTCTTCCCTCATACTCTGTTTCTGTCAGTCGTTTTTCATTCCTTCTATCATGTATCTAATATTTTCCTGCCCTTTGTCCTGTCATTTCAGGCCCAGCTGACCAAAGCACAGGAGGAGACAGGGACACTCAAGCTGCAGCTACAAACAGTAAGTGGCAGTTTTCCTGTGACATAATGTACCACTGAGAGTATATAATGATGAATGACGTGACAGCTCCCCAGAGGTGAATCCAAAAAAGTTCCAAAATGAGAGCTGCCATCTTGCGCTGGGGACATCATCTAAAACCAGACTTTGCGGAGAAGTCACCAGGTGGTATTAAAGCCATCGCCTCCTTGTAAATTGTAACTTGAGCCATCAGCACCGATGCTGCCTTAGGGCTTTTTAGTCATGGCTGTTATGCTGGCACATGTATTGTAAGTCAAAGCTGCTCTAATGCCTGTGTGACTAACATGCCAACTAAAATCATTATTTCCTGACAATGATGCTGGTGCTGCAGACCTTTTCAGAGAGACGCTATAATTTAGCAGCTAGACGGTGATTTACAGTACATTTAGGTTGAGCATTACCTCCTTCCTCCTACGTACCAACGCTGTTTGACAGGTAACACAGTCATACATGACTCACTGGGTTATTTTGAAGTTATTCTTTGAATTTAACTTGGCTGCATAGAAATAACAGTTCAGACTATAAATAAAGTAAAATGGGTTTCAATCTTTTAATTTTGGGGTACATATTTCCTTAATTGTAGCTTGTGGGAATTACAGGAACTATTCTGCTTTCAAATATAGAGTAAAACTAGGATAACAGAGATAGTTGGTGGGTGTTCCCTAAACTCTCTTAAACACTCTGCGACTGTCTGTACTCGCTCTGGGATCTCCCTTTTTCGTGGCTCCGTGTTGCCGAGGTGACATCAACATACCCATGGCAATGAGTATTGACGTGTGAAATCCACCTGTCTGCTACAGCAGTAATTACTTATTCGTCTTGGGAGAACTAGGAGTGAAGATGCGCTGGAGACAGACAGATGCTGTCAGCAAGAGAGGAAAATTGGTGTGCAAATGGAAATGAGGGATAATTGCAGAGACACAGCGAGCTCAGAGAAAAACTAGCTAACTAAGAGACAGGGACAGGACAGACGGGACAGGACAGACAGACAGACAGATATTCTAAAAAGTAGTACAAGAGAAAAGGGCTGAGACGCGGTGAGATGGAAAACAAGTCAGTAGAGCAATGTTGTGTAAATGATATATATGTTAGTCTGGATTTCTTTCTGGAAAAGACAGCAGTCCACTGCAATCGGTCCAGAGGATTTATCTGCAGGCAAAAGGTCTCTACCAGGCACACGGCCAGAGGTGGCCTGACGTTAGGGCTCCAGGCTTATTTTCTTCCTGTTTGTCTCAGGTGGAGCTGGAGCTGGAGTCTATAAAGAAGCAGAAGGCCTCTGCTACTGACAGCAACTCTTTAGTGACCAAAGAAGAAGTCAACATACTCAGGTAGTTAAAACACACACACACACACACACACACACACACACACACACACACACAACCGATGGCTATGCCTACGGTGGATTAACTCGCTCAGACCTCCACCTCTAAGATTAACCTATTGAGTCAACAACATGCACAGTCATTATTCTGCATGCTAGATATTAATAAACAAGTGAGTAAGTGGATGTGCTTGCACTTTCTAGACAGAAAATTGAAGATTTAGAGACGGAGCGTCAACGTTTGGTGGAGCAGAATGACATTCTGGAAATGAGACTGGAGAGACACAATCTACAGGTAGGCACCAAAACCTCACTCCAACTGTTCTCTGTGATGGATTTACTCGTCTGGCACAAAGGAACCAATTTAATAACCCCAAGGGCAGCAGCCCAGCCTGCACGACACTGCAGATTGATTCGCACAAACGTTTCCCATATCTGACAGTTTTTCAAGCACAATTGGACCCAGGTGTGATTCAAGCAGTGTCCAATGGAAAAGTTGTGGAACCTGTGGCTGATTGGAAGTCCCTCCTTTATTGGTTGAAGGGATTACCCTGGACAGAGCAGTGGGTGCGGGGTCAGAATACATTTAGATCTTAAACAGGGTCAGCTGGGAAGGGAACTGGCTAAAATGAATTCAATCTTGCTTGGTAGCCACCGTAATATTCGTGACACACACACAAACACGCATGTTTGACTACTTTCATCTTTCAAAGTTACTTAACAAACTCTTTCAGTTATACCTGATCTGTTCTCCTTTTTAAATTGGCTCTCTCTCTCTCTCTCTATATATATATATATATCTGTATATATGTGTGTGTGTGTGTGTGTGTGTGTGTGTGTTTCATCACAGTCAGGTCCTCTAACTCCCCTGACTCATACTGTGCCAAACTAAGCCTACCAGGAGACTTTAATGAAATGTGTGTGGGCAAGCGTGTTGGTTCCATTTAGCTGTGGGGTGAATGAAATCCATGTTTTCTCAAGCATGACCACCACCTTTAAGGCAATTGACGTGTGTGTGTGTGCGTGCGTGCGTGTGTGTGCGTGTTTGCATAGGTTTCAAGGTTACACAGTCAATGGATCAGCTCAGTTCTTAGGAGCTAATTTTTATGACTCATCCATGGTCTAATGCACACCAAGAGACCTCTACACCAGACGAAGTGAAGAGATGAATGACTGAGTGGAGAAGCAGTTGAAAAGAGAAATGAATGGCTTGAATTGAATGCTTGAATAAACTTGACAATGGGATTTCTGTCATATCAACTGGCACATCATATTCCTGTGGCCTAATCCATCATTTTTGCCCTGTCTTTATATTTTGATTCCACTGACTGGTGTGATTGCCAGTGTAATTAGATTGCTTTCATTGCCTGAGCAATTTGGCAATATAACAAGGAGCCAACCCATGAAGTGCTTTAAAAGTAGTCGGTGAAATCTTAAAATCAGCTCTAAACTGACTGGTAGCTAGTCAAGAAAGGCCAGAACTGTAGTAATATGATACTGTGTTGGCACAGGCATTCCTGTTTTTGTGTTTTCAATTTGGCACAAAAGAAAATCTGAGTAGAATCACTTAAAAAAGTTTTTACACTTGACAGGTTGAAAAGTTGGTTTCTCGATAAAAGGTAAACGCGTCTAAGTGCTATGGAAACAGATTCCGAAAATAAGTGTGAATAAATGATGAAATCATGAAACTTAAATGTCACCAGAACCTTCCGCTCCACTGCAGGAACAAACTCTTCCAGGACCACATAGCGGTGATATTAGTTGTTTACGTTTCCTTTCTCCAGTGTGTTCTCTGTCACCAAGCTTCCTATCATCTTGTGTTTTCCTTCGTTTAAGGTTAGACTGGTGCTCCTTTACGATCCTGTTGCGCCTTCTTCTTTTGCAGTGGAATATTTCACGTCACTCACTGCACAGCAAGATGAACCGAGCCGAAGATGTATATTCATAAAACAGCAGATGGAAGCACATATATTCTTATTTTCTTTTCACAGTTTTCTAAAAAAATGTGGTTCAATTTGCAATACATTTGGATGTAAACACAACTATTGTGTCTTTGGAGCAGATGAGCGGCAGTGTTTTGAACTGGTTGTAGGCTTGATATTGATTTGTGGCTTACCCCTGAATACACCTTTGAAATCCACCCGTTTGAGTTGTGTGAGCTGCAGTAACTGAGTGGGGACGAGTGGCTTCTTTGTGTGAAGCTTACATACTACACACTTACGCACCAACACTCACTAATTTGAGTGCATAAGTGTGTTCACATTGTCAAGTATGGCAACATGCAGTGCTCTGTGAGCACCTGGATGATGCCCTCAAAACAGTCCAAAAAATGAGTGCGAAATGCTGGACACTTTTCATCCGCGGTGCTCGCCATCTTGGCTAGATTCAAGAAAACATGTTGATTTCTGGGTAAAATAATTTAAAACCGGCAGGTATGTTGCCCGGTGATGCATTTAAATGTTACGGTTATTCCCAGTAAGT
This sequence comes from Embiotoca jacksoni, assembly GCF_022577435.1. Classification (NCBI taxonomy): domain Eukaryota; kingdom Metazoa; phylum Chordata; class Actinopteri; family Embiotocidae; genus Embiotoca; species Embiotoca jacksoni. The sequence continues at coordinate 18,193,094 of NW_027185392.1, forward strand.
GCAGAACGGCAGTGTAAGGTTTGAGAAGACACTTGTTAGTGAACCACGGGAAATATATCATCTGGAACACAGCCAAAGTCTGCATGTGAGGTGTTTAGGGAACATCTGTTAATTGTAGTGTCTGCCAGTAGTCTGTAGGTGATGCAGTTGGGGGACATCTGTAAACTGTGGCTACAGAAAACAACCTGGATAACACTGTATTATAGACAACTAATGAAAATTGCTGAATGCATTTTAATTTGAAAGATGTTTTGAAGACCTTCCAATTCCTACAAGTGATGAATGAGATCCGTGTCTTTATGAACACACTTTCAGAGAAGCAATATCACTTTAATTCATTGCTGCACTTCAAAGGTCTCTTCACAATCAAAGTAGGTTTGTGACTTCTTTTTGTTTTGATTTTCTTCCTTTAAGTGTACCGTTCTTGGAGCATCTGTTTTCTTTGGCTTCTAAGGCATGGTTGCTTTTTGCTGGTCGTGCTAACTAATGAGCTCTGTCCTTGAGAACTGGAAGAAGCTGAACTGCAAAGCTTTTATCGTTTTTATTTTCAGATCTACTGGATTCTCTATTTATCTCCAGCATTCATTATTGATGATGACAAAAACGTAAACATATGACGCTGTGCGCACCAGTTTTTTTTTTTTTTTTTACCACCATCTACTCTGCTGTTCGGAAGAGTAAATCTAAAGGCCTGGTGATTTGGTTATAAGTTTAACAATTTGGTGATTGTTTGATTCGATTTTTAAGGTTGGGGGTTAGTAAAGATGTTTGCTTCAAGTTTCAATACAATCGTACTGTTAAAAATAATGTTATTTGCAGGCAGGTTTTCAGAACCTGTCAAGGGCGGCTCTCCTCGATGTGTGCTCTGCCTTATCTTAAGTAGCCCCTCCATGGTTTGCAATCTTTGTTCTTTATTATGAGAAATCATGTTTATTTGGCCATGAATTGAATTTAGTTTATTACAAAAGCAAAGAAAGTCTAATATGAATCCATTCTTTACCGTTTCCATTGTTTGTTCTTCTCCACAGATGTTTTTTTCTTGCACTACAGACTGCAGCAGCAGTAATGGGAGATTTGACACGGCTCTAGTTTGTCTTTGTGTTTTTGCTGTTGTACTGCCGTCTAGACTGCGCTAATTGTTGCCATTGCAAGAGGTTGCATCAACGTCGTCTCTGTTGTGCCTGTGCTGACATGGGCAAGCCCACAAGCCAGAGCAGCACTGTGTTCAGACATTATTTTCACTTGGAAGATGTTTTGTTAGATTGAAATCATAGCATGTCTTTAGCGCTGCTAAGTTTTTGTTTTTCACAGTTTTAATGTGGCTCTGAAGCTCCACCCCTGCAGGGATGTCATATGTACGTTTGCATGTTTTAACCATTCAAAGCTATAATCATGCTTTCAATTCACATCTTGTTTGTTAACTGTCCTGCAATTGAGAAAACAATTTAACAAACAGACGTAGTTTGTGAAATACGACTTCAGTGTTTAGGGCCTGTAAGCAATGCCCTGAGGCTGCTGTGTGGAGATTATTTTCATTTTCATATTTAGTATTGGGGCTAAAATATAGTTCAGTCTGAGTAATTGTCAACCTAATCAAACAGGTAATTGGTAGGTGAGACTCCTGCCAGCAGGAAATATGAAATCAGCGCCTATTCAGACAAGCCACTGTGACCTTTGTAAATTTTGAAAATATTTTTAGAAGCATGCTTATACACCGAGACATGTTATTACAGTGCTGTTAATAATACATATTGATAGAAAAGCAACATAATAATTCCATCTAAAGAAACTGCAGTACTTCCTCAGACACTCTGTTTGGAAATGTATTTAACATGGCTGGATAGAGTAAAGCTGAAGTCAAACACGGGCGGATTCCAACATTTTATTAAAACTTTAGGATTTTTCTTCACCAGTATGAAGCTTGTGTTTCCAATGCTGGTGTCCTTTTTCCTACTAAAGAGTGTTTGTTCCCACCATACTTAAAAAGAAGCATTTGTCACTTGACTCAATGTCCTCTCAGTGTTGATGGTAAATGCAGCCTCAGCGTTTGCTGTATTTTCAGAGGAAACTGAGTTTTTCTGTGTTGTCCTGCTTAGTGGAGCCATGCCAACAGTACTTGCATGTGAGGTAGTGGCTCAGATGGGCTGCACATTAATCATAAGGTTGGCTATTCAATCTCTGTGTCCTCCTGTCCATATGCTGAAGTGTCCTTGGGCAAGACACTGATCCAAAAGTTGTTCCTGATGGCAGAGGGGAGCCCCTTGCATGGCATCACGCCATTGGTGTGTGAATGTGTGTGAATTGGAAACTGTGTGAAGCATTTTGAGACCGGTTAATATCGCGCTATATAACTGCAGACCATTTTGCCAAGTCTCTGCCTTTGTTGCACCCACTTGACAAATAAGCAATAAGCAGCCAGACGATATTGTGTGAAGAGAACAAAAGACGGGAATAAAGGTGCTTCTTCATCAGGAAGCTTCTGGTGTTGATTATATACTGTAACGTCAGCGGCCATTGTAAACACAAACAACACCGCGTGCTGAGAAGACCGCTTGTCCAACATTGTCATGCATCACCACCTTCACCCAATCTGTTGGCTCAAAGACTCACCCGCCCTCTCAGCCCCGCTGGTTTTAGTGCTATTTTCCAGTTTATTGTCAGAATCCTGAAGTAGGTCTGCAGCTCACCTCCGTCACCACGAGGAGAAAACCTTCATGCACAGTCACACACACGGCTCTCGGTCGGCATTGGTGACAGCTTCCAACAAAACTACCCGGTAAAATCTATTACAGCGCGATGATTCAGTTTCTGGTGGCATTGGAGGGCAATTTGAGCAGTTGCTGTTTGCTCTCTGCAGCTCAGCTTCTGCATGGTCCACGCCGGCCGCATCCTCTAATGCAAGCCCATGTGTAAATGCATGTAGATGATTCCAGCCACCAACTATGTCACTGTGTACATCAAACGATGGCGCTGGTGCCAGAAGAACAACCGATTTTTGCAGCTGCATCCCAGAGATTTTATTTAGGAATTTATTGCTTCAAATCCCCTCAAAACTGATCGGACGTCCACGTAAAAACAAGCACATTTTCTCTTTAAGGTGTGGAATGTAAGGAGGGATGTGCAGGAGAAAAAAACATCATGACATTGGTGAATAAAACAACAACAGCCTTGTGAGTTTTGGTCAGAAGAGAGAAAACGGCAGTGCCTCTTGGTTTTATCTGTCAAATCGGTGAAATGGTTGAAGACGTCAGAAAACAGTGCCTGATCCCTCTTCTGCCTGCTTAGTGCTGGATGCAGTTTCGGAGAAATGTCAGTACTGACTGCTACAGGGAAACGCATGGAAATGAACAGCCAAGTAGTTTTTGCAGCTTTTTGGGTTTTACTTGGGATAATTTCTTTCTGTAAAGTACTTTCTGTAATTTTAAAATCTTCCATATAACCTTTTAATAATCAGTGGCATCATGACATATTGCGCATTCCAGCTTTTCCTGGGGGAATCTATGGCACTGCTCCTGTCCACGAGAGGAAAGGATTGATACCATCAAAACAGGAAGAGACCTTAAAGCGCAGACCTTTGCCTTCATGTCACTGTTACTCCTTACTGCATCTTGATCTTTGAGGCTCCACCTGGCTTATGTCTACATTTCACCAGGGACCTGGCATTCTTCCTGTTCCCTATTCGAGAGATTATCAGGACATATGTGCTGCTGCTAGCAGTTCATTCTCAAATTGTACCCCATGCAGTCTAAACCACTGGAGTGGAATCTCCACCTAGATTCATCTACGGTTCCTTCATCGCCTTGGATACAAGGGTATAGTAGAAAAGAGAGGTTTCTTTTCAGAAAAACTAAGTCGACCAAATAAAGTAAAAAAATAAAGACACCAAAATAACTTTACAGACATTAACCATGGGTGGAAATAGCAAAGAAAAAAAACCTACATGATTTGCTAAAAACGGACTTCTCATGAGGACCAGGAGTGGTACTTACTTAGATGACGAGGGGAGTTGGGGTAAGGATGCTGTCGGATCTAAATCTGCCTTCATCTACAATATTTTTTTTATAGAGACAGGACTATAACAACTAAAACAAATACGCTGCTTGATTCCCAAATAACCTAAAAGCACAATTTTTTTTTGTCAAGACACAGTGTTCCTTAATATTGAATTGTTACCTTTGTCAGGAATTTTCACAATAACGAGGAAAGCAGTTTGAATGAAAACTGTTGGCAGTGCGGTTTGTGCATCATCCAAAGTAACCAAGACGCATTTTTTTTTGAAAGATGCATTGCTATTGAATTTGCTCACTTTTAATAACGTGTACTTGTCCAGTGGTTTGAACCCCAACACAGTAAATCTCAGATATTTGTAATAGGGGTGAACTGATCCTTAAAATGCATGTGTGACTCCCTCGGGAGAGAAATGGACCATTTCTTAAAGGAGAGAGGCTAAAACTGCCATATCAAGAAGATGGCAGCTTCAATCTGTTTTTGATAATGTGACACGGTGTACGAGGTTTGGCTCTCCTGTGTCTCGTCTGTCTCTCCATTCAACCTCACTTTATCAGTTCATGTGCTTCATGGCTGATAGTACCCTCCACTCTTACACTCATGCACACTCACTCACCATTAGTGTGTCACCTCTTCCATCAGTGAGTCATGCGTCCCCTGTGGTCGACGCAGCATTGAGTGTATAAGTGGATGTTTCGGGGCGATTTGCCCTCCTGTGTTAAAAACAGATATTGTACCCTGGACTTTGAAACCCCCCCTCCCCCCGTCAACCCCCAACCACCCTTATGTTGTCTCTCCCTCGCTCATGCACTTGATCTTTTGCTCTATTTCTCTCTCTCTCTCTCCTTGCCTCTTGCTCTTTTCTTTTTAAACCATACTCTGCACCCCGGTATTAGATGTGTTGTTATTGTTGTTCTATGAATAAGGGATATGTAGCCCGAGGCACTTAGAATGGCACTCCACCTTTCTGCACTGTAAATACTGTGTGGAAAAGTAGGCTGTATATATGCATGTACACACACGCACACGCACACACACACGCACGCACACACACACACACACACCAATAAAATAGGGCATCGGAAATACTGTATTATTAAGTAGTTTTCTTATACTTTGAAACTCAGGCAGTTTGGTTTTCTGTTTTTGCAGAAATTAACGAAATTATAATTCATAAGCATGTAGTGCCCCATTTTCTCTGCATGTACAGTGAAAGGTAATACCGTCCTGCGTTTTGTAGGTGTTTCCCTTTCATGTTCTCAGTTGACAATATTCATCGGTAGGGATGCGCAAAAACACTGTTCAATAGTCACTCTGAACTAATAAACTATTTTTCGACTATTAATGCCACACACACACACACACACACACACACACACACACACACACACACACACAAAAAGAAGGAGAGACTCACTTGCGCCTAAAACTCTCGCTCAACAAATGCTATCCAACTTCTGAAAGCCTCACGTTGGACAGAGCTGATGAGAAGCATATCTGTAGCTTAATCTTTGAGTTGAAGGTTTTTCTTCACGCTGCAGGTCCAACATCAAACTGTCTTTGTGTAGCCATTGATTATTGGACTGTGCATAGTTGTGGGAGGCTGATGATCTGCTAGCTTCAGCTTCAGCGTCTACACTGCACCTCATCTTCATTTATTTTTTTAAACAAATTCCACAGAAGTTTTTGATGCACCGCAGCATGTAATGTAACACAGGTTCACCTGAACAACCTCCGGAACCTGGAAGCAACGTATTCTTCTTCTCCTTATGTTGTTTAATGGCGGCTGGCAGACAGTTTTTTTTGGTGCATTACCGCAACCTTCTGATGGGAGTAGTAGCACATTACAACCAGTCACCAATTAAAAACAGGGGGGATAAGGATATACCAATTGATTTTTATTTTAATGACTTTTAATGATATTAGAAAATCATGACCCATTCCTATTCACTGGATTACTTTTTTTTATTTTTTATTTTTTTTATTGTGTGGCCTTTTTTCCATTTTCTCACTTTAGTTCGATGAATGAAGCAAGTTCAACCAATTAAAAAAGTGATTATGCCATTTCTTGGCTTACTCTGAAAGCAAATGTGTTTTTAATGCCAAGGAGAAATAACTTTCCTTTTTGAGAAGTCAATTAAAACTGCGCCCTTCAGCTCAGTCCAGGCATCCAGAAAATAAAATATAAATTCCAATTCATTCTAATTTTCTTTTGCTTGACCTCATTTTAAGAAAGTCTGTTTGAAAGAGTTTCGGCTTTTTGACGGCGTGTAGTTGTTGGCTACGTTTTGAGGACTTTACTCTTTTTTTGGTGCTCTAATCTACATATCTGTCTCATACTGTCAGGCTCTTTTTTTCCGTTTTCTCTAACGGTTTATCATAACACACGTACAGATGCTTCTTTGAATACGCCCTCTGTATACAGATGTACAACTCCAAAAGATTTGCGCAGGTAGAAAAAAAACTGGGACTTTATTTGGCTGTGACGTGTGTGTGTGTGTGTGCAGTCCAGTTGAAAATGGTTTGACATAAATACACACATTCGCTGTTTCTCATTTTGGAAACCTAAGACTCTCTGTTCCTTTTAAATTATACAAGGCGTTATTTATAAGTGTGAGTGTGAGGCATTTTACCTCCATCCATGTTGCTTTTTCCTTTCGCTGAAGGCAATGATACCCCACCACGCTTGTTTTAACCATGTTTTTTGTATGCCCTTCACTGTTTCCCTACCTCATATATCCCCTTTCTCCCTCGTCTGCCTTTCGCTCTCAGCAGTTTATTTGGCAACCGTCGCTTGGGGGAATATGGAATCTAATTTAGCCAGTAATCAAGGCCTCAGATTGTTGTGTGTGTGTGTGTGTGTGTGTGTGTGTGTGTGTGTGTGTGTGTGTGTGTGTGTGTGTGTGTGTGTGTGTGTGTGTGTGTGCGTGCTCAGGTTGTGTATGTTCCCGTTTGTGTGTGGGTCTCCTTATGTTGGCATTAAGCTACGATAGACTCTTCTCATTTACCCAGACCTTGCAGAGTCAGAAGAAAACAAAGTAAAAGAAGAAGGAAATCACGTTTTCAAGAAACATTCCCAATTTAGCTGTACTATTACCTTCAGATTTTGAGTTTTCTCTTGTTGTTGACATCCATATGGAGTATTTTCTACTCACTGTATGTTATGTAATATTGTGTTTGGGAGAACAACACTTCATTTTTTTTTTTTAATAATATCTTTTTATTTGGAAATATTGACAGACACAGAATACAGTAAACATGCACTTTGACTAATATCGCCATTGTTTTTCAGCTTTTTGTTAACATGTACAAACAAACAACAAACCTATCCCTCCCACTGGTACACTCACCTAGAAGAACAGAAAAATAAATAAATAAAAAGAGAAAAGGAAAAAAAGAAAGGGGTCACCTCATTACGCTGTGCCAGACGTCATTATATAAATGTACATAGACACACACATACACTGTACATCTGTATGAAGACACGCCTGCTTCACTCTCCAAAGTAAATACACAGTCAACACATCATACAAGCACAAAATACCCAAAAATCAAATGACAATAGGATTGGCCAATAGGTAGAGACCAGAGTGCCCAAATTATTCCTTATCCAACAGAAAGAGAGTAAAATTAATAAGTGAATCCAAAAACAGTTATGTTTATTGCGCACCTCATGATTTAGGGTCTAGACCAAGAAATACTGCTAGGGGGTATCAGGCATAGTTTTGAGTTTCCCTAAGTATGTCAGAACCGGATCCCAGGTAGAGAAGAATTTGTTCCTTAACCCCCTAAGTGAGTATTTTATTTTCTCTAATTGTATGAATTGCATCAGGTCACTAAATCACATAGATGCCTTCGGTGGATTTGTTGATTTCCAATGCAACAATATTCTTCTACAAGCGAGAAGTGTCATAAACGCCATGATGCTTTTATGTCTTTTTCTTATTGTAGTGTTTTCTATCTGTGACACCAAATATAGCTGATGCTGCATTGGGTTGGAGATCAATATTAAGAGCCTCAGAAAGTGTTTTAAAGATCATAGACCAGTAAGATGCCAGAGCAGGGCATGACCAAAACATGTGAGTTAAGTTGGCAGGAGTATTACGACATCTGTTAACTGTATATTTTAGCTAATCTTGCTTTTGAAAAAATGAGCTCGATGCAGAACTTTGAATTGTATTATGCTAAGTTTTGCACAAGAAGAACAGTCATTCACTCTTTGTGAAGCACAGTTCCACATTTCTTCTTCTATGTCACCCCCCAGCGCTTCATTTTAATGGTATTGCTATACACATTTACTAAAACTTCTGCTGGCAGTGTTTTTATTGGTTGGTTATTTATTTATTTTTTTTTAAATGAAATGCTATAAAATTGTCCCAGTGTAGAGCCACCTGTCACTGAGGAGAGCAGCGCAGGAACACGAACAGGCTGAGGTAAAAAAAAACGCACAGTGAAATACAGTAAATAGTTCAAATCTACTTTCTCATTGATATCATGGAGGATGTTAGTAGTATAGCAAAATACAATTCAACAGCACCATAAACTGCATCCATCAAAGTTACCGTTAAGTTCAGTCAACGCCTTCCAACATTTTAAGCTCGGTTGAGATATAATTTACCGCGGAGCTATTGTGTTAGATGAAAATAGTTTAGTCTTTACATGAAAAAGCAAAGTACATGCCATCGATTATTTTGCATCAAAATAATTCATACAGGTATCAATGTGAAATTCTGACATTTGCGACCGTTTTCCAAAACAAAAGTTCAAATAGATTTCAGCTCAATCTTCAAAAAATTAAAAACATGCATTTAAAAGCGCAAAAATATCCGTTCACAATCTGCATGACTGGTATTAAGTTATTAAGGTAAAACGCTGTAAGAAGAAAACTTCAATACTTTTGTAAACATGGTCCTTTTTCTTTTTAACTGACACAGAGATGCTTTAATAAAGTAGATATGCAAATGCATCCGTGCGTGTGAGATTCAAGTGCAACATCTGAATGAACGTTCTCTACAGCGTGTGATTGATTGATGCTTTTATTCGCGGTGCAACATTTGCACTCTGTGTGAAAGTACTCATCACAAAAACAGCAGTTACAATATTCAAAATATCATTAAAAACTGCCACTTAAGTGTTTATGATTTGTTCGTCTTGGCATCATGTTTCCAAGGTGTAAAGACACATTTTATAAATGCGTTTTAGTAATAAGTGCTACTTTTTACATCTGCTCACATATAAATGTGAGCAGAAGCTTTGTGAAGAAGCTTTCTACACAAATAGATCAAAAATACTAAAATGCTTCATGTGCAGGGTATTCTGCCGCTGCTCCGTGCTGAGGGCAAAGTGCAGCACACCGGGAAATGAAGCAGGTGGGCAGTCTGATTCTCATAACTTCACTGTATGCTCCTGAAGCCTTTGTACAGAAGAATTTGCCGGGCCAGATGAAGCAGAGCATTCATAGGTCACACAAAAAATAAATGTCAGTCGAAGGTAGAGAAAGCTGACATCTCTGAGCGGTTCATAGCAGAGCTGCTTCATGAAAGCAAAGCTGCTCTCGCCATTTATTGCAGGAAATTAATCTGAACATTACTTTCAACCGTGAGAGGTTTGATTGGCGCTCTCAGTATTGCTTCATCTTTCTCTGCTGCGGTAAAATGGAACCCGACTGACAAATCTGCACCACCAGCTGCTTATCTGGCTGGATGCAATCAATTAAATATTTGTGTAACGGCAGACGATGAGTATACACATTTATGCTTTTCATTTACTTACTTTCTGGAAAATTGGTTTAAAAAGATGGTCAACTTAGAATATAACCTGAATAGCGTACATGTACTGTATGTATTCTGTGTACATTTATATTTCTTAAAATATATTTTACTTAATTTACTATTAAGGCGTGCATGGGAGATTGTGTGTGTGTGTGTGTGTGTGTGTGTGTGTGTGTGTGTGTGTGTGTGTGTGTGTGTGTGTGTGTGTGTGTGTGTGTGTGTGTGTGAGAGAGAGAGATTGTGATCTTGTGTGTGTGAGAAAGAGATTGTGTGTGTGTTGGGGTGTAACCGCTAATGTTCCCATAACTTGAGGCAAGTTTTTATTTTTCTAACGAGCCCTTAACATGTCGCTGTTGTTTTATGACTTGTCATGTTTGGAGGCTACATTGAGGGCGTTTATTTGTTCAGGCTGAAGTAAATTATGTCTGAATGTTTAGCATTTAGCTCGAAGCTAACGGCTAGCTGTGATGACTGTGTTGGTGCAGGGACAGACCTCCGAGAACTAGCAGGGGCTGACGTAAGATGGCCTGGCTGACGTGTTCCTGGGTCTCGCTTTGGGCGAAGCTGGGACGTTTAGACAGAGCCAAAGCACTTTTATTTGAATTCACGTGTTCAGCTTCTGTGACCAACATCTGCTCTATCAACATTCACGGGCACGTTCACGTGCTCACAGGCTCAGAAAGCTGTCTGGACTCGGACTTGTGGCTAGTTTTAGAGCACTTTTTTTCCATCCTGCTCGGACCTCTTTGTATCGGCCCCCAGGATGACAGGACATCGCAAACCCTGTTGAATGACGAGAATCAACAATTTAAAATTTTGTATCATTAATTTGTCCATGCCTTAACGAGTACGTTTCAGACAACCTTTGGAAATATATAAAAAGTACTTTAATTACTATAGTTTTCTTCTAGGGGAGAATGCCCCAGGACCCTCACCCTGTTTCTTATCTAGTCATCTTTTTCACTACTCTAGATTTTGCAGTTCTGTACCAACAAACAACAGTTTTTTTCCCCCCAATAAAGTAAAGCACAACAGTCACAAAAAAAATTATGCTTTGAAACTTCTACGTGCCTCCGAACCTTTAAATCCAAACTCAGCACTCGAGTAGACAGATATGGATTAAGAAATGCACTGTTAAATGGTCAATGCCAAAATAATGTGTAATATTTTAAGTGTACACATTTTTCTTTTGGAAATGAAAGCATGTGTTTCTTGGGAAACACTTTAGTGCACATATTTCATCCCTCACCTCCTCCCCATTAGTTCCTGCAAATCACAACCAGCATGCTCACTCCGAGGGTTTTTTTATGAAACTCTTTCTGTCCTTGTGAATAATGAAGTCTGTTCAAGGTTTTCTGCCAAGAAAACAGTTTTCGCTCGTACATTCACAGAAATATATAAGCACAGTGGAGGGCTTCAGTTCTTGTGCCTTTTCTTTCCTGTAACTGTCTGCACTACACATACTCTAAAGGCCTTTGTGTTATTTTGCATGAGACCTTCAAATGTTGTTTACTTGATCAGAAAGTGACACGTGGAGTTACTAGTCCCGTGTGCTTTTCATCCAAAGACCAGATGTACTTGAATTAAAACCAAACTAAACTAAACAACAAACTCAGTGAAGTGCAATGGCAGCTGAAACATTGACTGTCCTTGTGCAGTCATTTATGCCTGACCTAATCAACCTATTGCTGAATCTATCAATGAACAATTATTTTTCGTTATTGTAAACTTGATTGCTTTGGGGTTTTGTAGCTGGACTAAGCAAGACATTTGAAGATGTAATCTTACACTCTGGGAAACTGGAATAGACATTTTTGACAATTTTCTGACATTTTATAGACAAAATATGAATGCTGATGAAAATAAATTGTTACTCCGCTCTAATTTTGTCAATTATCTGATGTTCATTTTGCAAAGTAGCCTGTTGTCCCCATCTCTAGCCGCTTCCTCCAGCTCTTTCTGGGGATCCCAGGTGTTCCCAGACCAGAGGGGATATATAATCCCTCCAGCGTAGTCTGGGTCTTCCTTGTGGTCTCCTCCCAGTTGAACGTGCTCTCCTGGCATCATGGTCAGATACCAGAACCACCTCAGCCTGCTCCTTTCAATGGGAATTAGCCGCAGTTATTCTCTTAGCTCCCTCCTAATGTCTGAGGCCTTCTCCCGGTCCCTGAGGGTGATTTCAGCCGTCTGTATCTGCAGTCGTGTTCGTTTGGTTGTTACCCAGAGCTAATGATCATAGGGGGAGCATAGGACTGGACGGAATGGTGAATTGAGAGCTTCACTTTGCCGCTCGGCTCCCTATTTGCTACGACAGATTTGTACAACGTCCGCATCACTGCAGATGCAGCTCCAATCCGCCCGTCTATCTCCCGCTTCATTCTACCCGAGTGAACAAGCCCGCGAGATGTGTGAACTCTTTCACTTGGGTCAGCAACTCTCTTCCCAATTGCATGGGACAGTCCACCACTTCCTAGCAGAGCTCCACTGCCTCAGATTGGTTTGGATCTGATCCTCGTCCCATCCCCTACGCTCGGCATGTGAATGGCACAACCCGATGAAGCCCACAGACCTCCAGTTAGTAATGCTCAAACTTAACGCAAGGAGCATCAAACCTATCTTCACACATGGGGTGACATGTCAGCGCTGCGGTTGAGTGGAGTTGGTGATGTTGATCAGCTGCACAGAGAGGAAATCTGATTGTTCACTGCAGAGGCATGTCACTAATTCACAACGATTAGTGTACAGATGGCAGTTTGTGGGTTTCCTAGGAAAGGTAACGTACCAGACTTTTTCTTAGTCATGCACAGTAATCTCTTGCTGGCACAATTTTGATGTTGCTAGGTAACCAGCAGAGACTTCAGAGTGTTTTCAAAGTCTTGCCCTTAAAGACACATTGACTTTACAACACCACCACCAATTCTTCTGAGTGCACGTAGGCATAGTTTCTAAAGGTATGTGTCAGGGAGTTTCTGCAGAACTTGCCACAATTCATCTGTGGATTTAGTTTGTCTCTATGTGGAGTCAATCTGGGATCACATGAAGAGACAGAAGACAATGGTAAGATTCAGACGCTGTGGGAGCCATGCCATTTGATGCAGTGTTCCTTGTTCTCACCTCTAAAGATAGCTCCGTATGACTTTGGCTGTATGTCTGGTTATATTGTGTTGCGTTACAAACTGAACTTTGATCAGGCACCTCCTTGATGTTATTACGTGATGAATAAAAGCACACATAAAGTGCCAAAAATGGTTTCAGAGTCGTGTTTAATTGGACTTCAAACAGGAATTCATTTTGGCACGATTGTTTTAATGTATAAAAGTATCCCTATTATTTAGTTATCTATCACGTCTGTTTCTTTGATTCAAAATCCATCAAACTTTGAGACTTTGGACGAGTAGACTGTATTTTAAGTCCAGTAAAGTCACAGCGCTCTGCAAAAACTGTACAATTGATGTCTGTCTATGTCTGTGTGTCTCAGGGAGACTATGACCCCGTCAAAACCCGAGTTGTCCACCTCAAAATGAACCCCACTGCCGTTGCCCAGCAACAGCGCCAAGAGGAAATGGAGGCTCTTCAGCAGGAGGTGACATGTCTCAGGGATCTCGTGCGGTCTTTGCAGGGCGGAGGGGCTGTGGTTCATTCTCAAGACAACTCCAGCATTCTCAATCTCAGTTTGCCGCCATCAAAGGAGGTGCTGGGTAAGATCCACAACACGGGCACACATTTACAGAAACACTTTCACTAAGCTGACTCATTAGCTTCTGCTCCTGTCATGATACATAAATAAAACAGATGGGTAGCTGCCTTGAGCCTGCCATTGTCCATCACAATGCCATTAACCTTTTTTTTTTTTTTTTTTTTTTTTTTATTATAAACTAAACATGTGCCGTAGCTGGGATTAAGGCCACCGCATGTGCCATTGGATTTTTTTTTTTTTACTACCACTTCCTACACAGCATAAAGCAAAGTATTGATAATGGGAATTGCCCCGTTGATATTTTAGGGCACTAAAGCCTCTGTCCTCTTAAGTGAGTATATGACAGACAGAGAGAGGAAGTGCAGTTATGACGGGGTTAAATATGTAATTGGAGTTCAGGGCAGTTCAGTGGCCGAAGTCTATTTGCACATTTGTCTTCTGAGGATCTCGGCGCTCGTTGCTCTCACTATCCCTCTCTAGCTCACTGACACCATCTCATTTCTCTTGTCTCCTCTCTTTTTACAACTCCCAGCCTTATTTTTTCTTTTCAAACTTCAGTTCTTTCTGGTCTTTAAAAAAAAAAAAAAAAAAAAAAGTATGCTGACAAAATATGAAATGAAGTTTACAATTAAAGTAACACAATTTATTTTTGGTTTTGGATAATGATTGAAGCCACATCAGAAATATTTATTCTGTATCATACTCGTAAAGTATTTTTCAAAAAGCAATTAACTAGGCTGTTATAAAATATTATTCCAAGCTTTATACATGACTGCTTTGTAAATGAAGAAATTCCTTTGCTCCCTCTAATGCTTCCTACAGATTGCTTTTCTGTGACGAGTAAAAATATTATTGAGAATAATGATTTTGACAACACAAATCATTTGACTCTTCACTCGTACAAAAGTTGTATATTCGTGAAAAAAAAAATAAGTGAGTGCTCCATCATGTAGCTAAGAAGTAAACTGCTCCAATGAGTCATTAAAGTAGATAAAGACAACCCAATTAAAAAAAATGAGACATACAAAATTATACTTAGTCATTTATTTCTAGAGGAAAATTATCCGATGTTAAATTGGGAGTGTTGAAGGGGGTTGGTCGGTCACATTTTTATAAATGTGTGCTTTTGTTAAAATAATAAATAATTTGTGTCACTACCCCCTTTTTTCTGTTAGTTAAACGGATATACGTGCACACTTTGGTGGTATTTCAGGTTGAAAAATTAGTAAGCCAAAAACAAATAGAAGTTCCCTCAATAGTGGAATTTTCTGGATAGCTTTTAAGCATCTGTGTACCCAAAACCATGGAGACCAATTAAGGGCAAAAGTCATTAGCTTCCTCCAAAATTCAAAAGTTGATGTAAAAAAAAAATCCTCAGAATACTTTGATTTAGTAACTCAAAACCTACATGTTTATTTGTGCACTCGTCTTTGTGATTGCACAGGGAATGACATGTCTGTGTCCCTGTGTGCATGTCCATTTGTCTCCATGTTAGAGTAAATGTATGTGTCGGTGTAACTTGAGAATTATTGGCCAGTTTCAGGGCAGTTTGATTGCTGTCATAAAGTGACACTTTCGTCACAATCCTGAAGTCTTGAAACCGTATTTATCAGCAATGACTGACACTCGAGAGGACCACAGTCACCCAGGAGACGGACAGGCACACGGGCGCACTCACAGACCCTTCGCTTTATATTTTCTCGCTATTCACTTGTTAAATAATGACAGATAAAAATGTAATAGGTGTTAGATGTAGGAAGTGAAGAATTATGGGTAGTAATAATTATAAATCATCATGAAAATGCACTAACTGCCCTTGTGTGTGTGTGTGTGTGTGTGTGATAGTTAAAGAGTATTGGGATTTGACAGTAGTAAGGGCTGGCTGTAAAAAGCTCTTTAATAAGGTGTTATTCTTGTTGATGTAGATGCACATTTGAGCAAGTGAAATGCTTTTGACCTCCACGTTTTTTTTTTAGTTATTAAGTAAGCATTTTGTCTTCCTCGGTTACATTATTTTTTCTCCCCTTTTTAAGTCTGTTTCTGCCTCGCCTGCCTGTTTTACAAGTGCTTTTTAAAATTCTATCAAACTCAGCTTTGACAGAAATCAGAAACCGTGACACAAAAGATCTTAATGATGTGGTGAAGTATTAGTGTTGATACTCACTCCTGTTTTAATTAGAACAGTCTGTCCACCTTTCAGGGTTGTGTGGACCTTTTAATAAGGGCAGCGAATGCACTCCCATTAAATATGTCTGGGATCAGATGGAAGATTTCAAACTAAGCATATAAATAGCAATTAAATTGTGTTGAGTATTGATGACTCCAATATCAATGTTAATGCAAGCATACAGTAAATGAAGAGAACACCTGGTGTGGATAAAAGCTGCCCCACTTCTCTGACTTTGTGGACTGAAAGCACTAAGAGTGAATTGGCGCTTTCAGACCGGAGGAACTTTTTCATAGTTCTGAGCACAGTTGGAGCAAATACCCCTTCTTGGTGGTGTTTTAACACGTTAGCTTGGAGCCAAAGTAACACCAAAGTCACACAAAAACACAAACAAACTAACTGATCGTGGCAGCGGAAGCAGTAATCATGGAACTCCTCTGTTCTGTGAGGTTAAATTACTGTTTTTATCAAAAGAGTCTGGTGGCTTTGAAGACAGCAGTATAGCGCAGTTCCTCGTCAGAAATGGCTGTGTAACAGCAAGGCGAAGCAGTGAAAGTATTCTAATTAGCATACATTCAAACAGATATATATATATATATTTATATATATTTTGTTTTTGTTGTCTAAAATGCATTTTGTTACCGACACCCTCCGCAGCAGATTACTGGTTGGCTTTCATGCCGTGACGGCTGCTGGCTTCTCCAAACTGGGGACATGCCGACCCCTTTTTACTGCAGGTGAACTGACTATTGATAAGTGCCGCATACAACCCCGCTTCAAACAAACTAAACTATCCTTTTAGTGTCAGCCATCAAAAATGGAACAAAACACCGACAAATGTTGTAGTATTTGTTGTGCAGAAGAGGCGTTTCCAACCGCTGGCTGACTTACGTCATTTCTGTGTTGCTATTGTTTTTGGGTCTGCGGGGTGCTCAACAATGGGTTTTCATTCTCCTCACAACTGTTTGGTCCCAAAACACCTCAAATTTGCCTCTTTGCAGTTGTTTCACCATTTCTGAGCTCACATTATATTCATGCACAATCACATGCATGCATAACCTCTTCAGCTCTTTCTGCAATACCATTGTAAAAAAAAAAAAACTCCACTCATTCTTCTTCACACAAACTCATTTCTCTGACTCCTCAAATCGAGTCTCCAAATTAAGGTAATTATCACAAATTGATTTTCAACAAATTAATGTCAAGACCCATTCTGTGTCTGCTCTCCATGATTTTCTTTGCTCCCAGCTCAGACACACAGCTGACTGCTGTAGTTACCACCCCCCTGTGCGCATTATAGTATTTTGGAGGCTCTCAAATGAGCAGATGGACTGCTGCAGAGAGTGTATATTTGATATTGAGCCGTCCATTTCAGAAGGCGTCTTGCACATGTGGCGGAGAACTAAGTGTGAAATTCACATGTAATAAAGATTAAAGTTATACGGATATACCCACCCAGTCCTGTATGTCCGAGACCAGCTGTGATATGTTCTCCCAACTTTGTGTTTTGCAGATTTACGTAAGCAGATGGAGAGCTCCGAGCTCAGGAACCAGAGGCTGAAGGAGGTGTTTCAGAGAAAAATCCAGGAGTTCCGCACCGTCTGCTACGTCCTGACGGGCTACCAGATAGATATAACCACTGAGAACCAATACAGGCTCTCCTCAGTCTATGCAGAGCACATGGACGACTGCTTGCTCTTCAAAAAGGTTTGTACACTTTACATTTAAGGCAGGGCAATGGGGACACAAATATCCCTCTGTTTCTGACCTAATACTTAAATGTCAACATAAAATAATGTTGGTGCAGTCAAAGAGACCCAAGCAGGGCGAGTTATACAAGCAAAAATATATTAAACTTCACCTTAAGACAAAAAACCACATTAAAACTACGTGTATCACAATATTACAATAAACCAAATCCAAACTCTCACATAATGGTATCTATTTTATCAGTATCTTTTTAGCTTTACATACATTACATCTGTACCTGCACACTTGATGAGATCAGACATGGCTGCAAGTGGCTACGAGCCACTGGCAGTGTGCGTTTCAGCGAGCATGTGCACACTGATCATTAGACAGAAGTGTGAAGTGGAAATGGGCTCACTGTCAACATCAAAAATTCCTACAAGCTGTAGCAGTTGTGTGAGTTCTCACACAGATGCTGCAGAAAGTGCAAATTTGGCCTTACAATGTGGTCTTTTTTCCCCCTATTTACTGTAAAAAAAAAACCCCCCCAACACGTTCATGCCCCATTACGCCACATTATAGCTTTGTGCCTGGCTAAGCCATGCAGTGAGGGGAACACAACAGAGGCTCTCCTTTCATGTGTTTCTTCAATATGTGTGAGTGGAGGAGTAGTAGTGTGTGTGCGTGTGTGTGTGTAAAAGAGTGATGACTGGGCAATGTCACAGGTCTGGGCTGCATTAATTGATCACCCCTCCCCATACGCTCATTGAGTGGGCTAAATAAAAACTGTACGTGTGACTGTCCCTTAGCTGTTGAGCAAATCCTTTTCTTAAGTAGCTTTGCAGAAAAAAAACATCCTGTTGTGCTCTTACCTCTTTGTCTCTTCCCTTCCTCTCCTCTCATCTCTCCATCCTATCCTGCTATACTTTTCCCCTCTTTATCTCTCCCGTCTTGTTTCATCTCTCCCTCTCTGTGTTACTCTGATCTGAGTGTGTAGCAGGAGCTAATCGCCGTGTTGTTGTTCTGTTGTCTTATGATAAGGGGCCTCTAGCTAGAACCGAGACTGTGGAGAATCCATACAGGCTCGGTGGAAGGCGGCTTTATTATCTTGGCAGGTAATTATAGTGGTCAAGTGTCAGATGATTGCGACTGGTCATTAGTGCCTTGCTCAAGGATTTTCTTGAATGCTGCTGGAGTAGAGTAAAAGAAAAAAAAAAAGAAAAAAAAGGGGGGGGGGGGGCGAAAACATGCGTGCAAGTTTTTTTTTCTTTTTCTTTTACTTCTTGCCAGTGTGTCCAATCTGCTCCATCGAACCCACCTGCGACCATGCCCTGAGAGATAATTCACTGTCAATATTTATTAACCTCAGACTGTGTCCATAAAACACAGGGATGCCCTCATGGTGCGCACTGTCACACTCAAATGCACGCATACTCGCTCCAATCTCAACACTGTCACACCACACAGCACCTCTGTACCACCCCACCCTCCCTCTATTGGCTGCACATGCATACAGATGTACACACACACACACGCACGCACACACGCACGCACACACACACACACACACACACACACACACACACACACACACGCGCGCACACACACACGCACACAACAGATGCTAACACCTTCAGTATTAGTATTCACGACTGTGAGCATGTATGACACGCACGCCTAGTGGCCTATTGGAGTAGAGAGGCCTGCACTACTAATGGAATACAACACTCACACCCCGCACACACACACACACACACACACACACACACACACACACACACACACACACACACACACACACACACACACACACACATTACAAGGAACACACAAATACACATGAATGCAAGATATATTTTAAGCTTTTGTGTGAGTTTAATCTGGGTGATGGGAATAGAAAGTGGACTAATTGTTGGATGAGGCAGCAGTAAGTGGAGAGAAAATGGGGGATTTTGGACAGGAAGCATAGAAGTCTTTACAAATAGGATTCTAATATTATTCACCTCAGCAACAGGGTTGCCAGATAATCCTGCTAATATTCCCCTCTAGCAGAGGCACCCAAATCCCCTGCCTATGGTGTAAGCTGTTTAACCTGCAACAGTCACATTCCCCTACTTTCTCTTTTCTCACGCATTCCTTACTGTATGTTGCACTCTCGTTCAAATGTCTTCATGCCTTTTCATTTTTCAGCCCCTTTAACATTGCTGTAGCTTGCTAATTGAAATGGTTAGAGATGTTTTTCTGTCTCTCTCACTGGTAGACAGACAGGATGATAATGGTAATTATGACTGCAACAAGTGTTTTTTATTTTTTTTATTTTGTCACTAGCAAGGCTCAGATGTTGTGATTTAAAAAATGTTTTCCCTCATTTCATCTTTGAAGTGTATCCATACAAGCATATGTTAATTACATGGAAGAAGAGGAAAATAAAACAGTATTTCAGTGATCATAACTTTTGTAAATTTATGCAAAATTGTGTTTCAAATAAAATGATTGAATCCACAGCTGTTGTATTCAACAGCTTGAATACAACTTCTGTTGTATTCAAAAAGCAGTTGCTGCTAACACTTTATTGATGATTAACTTGCTGCTTATTTACTTTATTATAAGATAGTTCAAGGTAAAAAAAAAAAAATGCAGAAAATGCTTCTGAGATTTCATATATCCATAGTGTTAATATATCTTCTTTTATCATTTAATTGACAATGCAGCGGATTCTCACAGGGCAAAGCAGCATTATTTATGAAGCCCAATTCAAACAGAGGCAATTCAAAGTGCTTTTGATTGCAAAGCGTAAAAGGCACTCAAATGCTAAAATAGAAATAGATACATAACAGTAGACCACAGTAATACGTGGTTGAGTTAAAACATACTCTGTCCAACTGCGTCACAGATTGTACAGTTTCTATGTTAGTGAGATTGTGTGTGCTGCTGTGCAACATAACTCTGATTAGTATAATATTGGAAAACTCCATTGAGAGCCAGTTGTCTAGATTAACTACATCGTCACAATAATGAAAATGTAGACTTCATTTCCTCATTGTGCCCACCAGGATAGCTTGATTTTGACATGGCTCTGAGTTTGGTGATGCAAGTCAGTTATCAATCTATCCGTCCAACATTGGCCCAGAGTGAAGTACTGTGTCTCAACAACTTTTGGATGAATTACCTTGACAGTTATGAGACATTTATGGTCCTCAGAGGCTGAATCTTTATGGCAGGGGGTCGCCTGACTTTTTTTTTTTTTTTTATAGATCACCACCAACAGATGAGCAGTTCTCCAAACTGCCCAACGCTTATGTTATTCTGCATTATAATTCATCCTGTTTGAAATATGCCTTTGACTGGACTTTAAACTGAGAAACAACCTAACCCTTACTGTGTCCTAAATTTAGACAATGCTGAGAGATGTCAGTGTTTCCCACAGGCTGAGAACTTAGTTGTGGGTTGTGAGTAGCAAAGCACCTATTCGATGTTCATGTAGAGTCAAGTAGTTTAGAGGGGGATTGTTTAACCCAGGTTATTTTCTGTTGCTATAATTTGCAGATATCCCCTAAACACCTCATATGCAAGGTGTCACGAGCTATGCGCACAGCGACGCCTCTTCACATCACTGAGACAGGTGTGCAAGCAAAAATGTATTAGTTTGAAAATAGTAACACACGGCTTTCTAATGTAAGATTTACCGAAGGCGAAACAGAGGGATTTCATCTATTTATACAGGCCACTAAAGTCATCAGTTGTCAGTGTGTTTACACCGAGGTTGCTCCTTCAGTCTGTCTTGATGAGTTACTTGGCACGAAAGCAAACAAAACGTGCCACAGTTGCCGTTTCCCACCAACGAGTATTGTTGCACCGACAGAAGTAGAAACCCGTCTTTCTTTCCGCAACGTCGTAGGTTTCTCTTGTGGCCTTTTTTTCTCGAGTACCAGTAAGAGACTGGGAGAGCATCTTGTAGTGCATTCATCTTCCCCTCATGTATTTCAGTGAAATCAATCAAATCCGATAGGCCCTTACTGGCCCATTTGGGCCTGTGAACTCTCAATGCATGAACTTTTACTCGGTCTTAAAGTGGAGAGAGATCAAAAGTTGTGGCTGTCAAAGTCGACTGAAGCTGTTGTTCTCTTATCGTGTTGCAAACAAGGTACTTAGCCACAAATAGTTTGTGGAAAAATACTGTTAATAATGTATTAATGTTATGTTAAAGTGGCTGTGATGCCTGAATTATTTGGAGAGGGAAAGTGTGCAGAAAAGGTTTTTGTGTATGAGCCTATGTGCATGTGTGTAATTTATATTTTTAGCTCACCCCTAGGTGAGAGGGCTGATTAGCATCAGTGATTAGGTATTTATGAGGCTCTGCTAATCAGCGAGATAAACACCTTAGCTGTGTCAGGGAGTGACTTATTTGAATACTTTTCTTCCTGAAGTTTCAAGGAGAGGGAGGCACGGCTTGCATGTTACATTAACATTACTTTTACTATTTAAAGGTTCAGATAAACTCGGTCTAAAAGTTTATTGCTAGTGTTTTTTTTTTTTTTACACAAACGGTGATTAGGTTGCTGCAGACACGAGAAATAGCACATTTTGTTTTTAGAAAAATATTGTTTTATTTTGATCATACTGTCACGGTGGTCATAGACATGCTCAAGTGAAGCAATACATTTGTCATATATCATCTGGATGGTGACCTCAACATTGAGGTTCATGTTGTTCTACTTTGTACCCGAGAAACTGGAGTTGAGCAACGTTAGTTAAGTCGGACCAGTTAAAAAAAACAAGAGAAAGGTATTGTAGACAAAGAAGTCTTCCAAGTGATGCGTCTCTGTAAATAATCTCCCAGAGCAGATGCACTGCTGGGCTTACACACCACTGATATTGATTAGCTCATTAACAAATAAACAAACGCATGCACACAGAGCAGAGCTCTCCACAGCAGTCACTAAAAACATCTCCATGTTCTCTATGGACTGACTTTTTTTTTTTTCCTTCCCTGCTTTGCTCTCTCTACCTCTTCCTTCGATTCGGTGATACTCTCTCCCCTCATTTCTCTTCCTAATGAAAGGAAAAGATAGAATCTCAGAGGCTCCTCATTAAAACATATTCCCAATTAACTGTCAACCCTCTCACCAGAGAGTGATGGAGGGAAAGGCAAATATAGAGAGAAATGGTGGACTGCAGGTGATACGTAGACATAGCACAAGCAATAAAAAAGTTTTTTTTTTGTAAAAGCTAAATATTTTGTTTGTGTGTGTTGAGAGTGGGTGAAGGAAGAGGACGGTGAATAAAGTACAGTTTATGAACACTGTTGAGTCTTTAATGACCTGTCTCTGTTTTATCAGCCACTTGGGAATGATTAACGCCACACAAATGTGTGTTTGCTTATGAGCGTGTGTGTGCCTGTAGGACAGATTGTAAGCCACTGCTTGAATGGTTATGTTATTTGTCTATTACAGCTTAATTTTAAACTAACTTTGAAGCACAGCTTGACTGTTGGGGTAGCTGATAGCTACAGCGTTTAGGAGCTCATTCAGTGGAGCTCAGCTGGGCCGGTGGCCAAAAAAGTTCTTGGTGTCACTCTTTGTCACCCAGTAATGTCTCACGCAGTGATAAGCCTGTTATCTTTTCCTCTCTCGTCTCAGACCAATCACATTTAATGACACAGCGTGAGACCGTTTTATGTGTCAGACTGTGTGGCAGCAACTTAAAATGATGAGGACCAATAAAGGTTTTGTATTTTACTTTTTAACCATTTTTATTGATCAGATAATAAAGTGGAAAGAACAAGCTCATTTTCAAAGGAATGGTAGTTTCAGCTCATTTATTGCCCACAACAAAACTATTGAAAGCACCCAGTAGGGTGTAAAAATATCAATATGAGCTGATTTTTAAAAGGGAAGACAGATTGCAGTCCTTTTTCATAATTAAGGTTATTCTTACATTTTGACTATCTTTTGTCATATAACTGCCAAAATATGGATGTGCCAATACGTCCTCCCATCCTTTTGGAGTACAAATACTTAACAATAGTGAAGAATTTCTACAATTACAATCACCGTAAACAGTGCAGTGACTTTGACAACTTCTGCTTTAGCTTGGCTGAGGCATGATCGCTGAAAGTGCTTTGCTTGTAGTACAACTCCCTGCAGAGGTAAATCCTCATCAGTCAACTGCGCAGTTAAACTGGTGAGAGACATTGGGCAGACGGTGCTCGTCCAAATATCAGTAGTGAAGCTGAATACCAAAAGCTCGTGCAACCCGCCTCAAATGTGCTTTTGGCAAGACAGCTTCTGTGATTTAGGGACTTACTTCTGTTACTTTAACTGCGTGCAGATTGGATCTGGATATTTTCTCGCTTCTCCAGCGTTTGACTACAAAGGTTGTTGCTGTCTCCGGTTGATCGCATTAACAAACTCCTTGAACTCTGTGTTGTGTTGGATCTTGGATTGATTGGATTGGAGGTTTTATCAAATTGCTTGTGTTAAATAAGCTATATTCATTCCTTTTGACAATTTTAGCAGAACTACCTTGTGGTGTGTTTTACTTGTAATTTTGTAGGTTGTTATAATTTTTTTTTTTAACTGTTACCACTGTCAATTTCCTTGATGGGATGGTCAATGTTTTTGTTTTTTTTCTGATTCTGATCTTTCACCTGACAACATTTCTCCTCCTCTGCCTACCTGCTCAACCAGCATGTGTTTAACGTAATGTTACTATAAAGTAGCGTCGAGTGGTCTTTTCAGTGAAAGTATACAGTTCTGAGTAGTACAAGTGCATGAGCACAGCATGGGACCCAACACTGATGTCAGTGCCACAAAACGACTGTATGGCCTGTACCAACCAAGCTTTGAAATCCAAGCCAGTAAAGAAGACAATACCACTGAGGGCAGTTCGGGCTCGGCTTCAAAAAACATCTGGCTCTAATAGACTGCATTTCAAAAAACACCAACTTCTCTCATGGAAGTCAGCGATTTATTTCCACTAGTCATTATGATGTCATTAGCTACACTCACTCATTATGATCATTGTGATTGTGGTCAATTTACAAATAATTCCATGATTAATTAGATACTAGGGTTCAAAGAGAGGTATTTTTGGAGTGGGGTGACTGGTTTGATTGACATGCCTGGATTAAGTGATTGACCAGCTGTTTGAGTGAAGCAGGCCCGGAGGATCAGTCAGCAGTGGACGCGGGTCACATGCCCAGTGTTATGATTCACTCATGATATAATACATGTTCCTTTGTCGTCATCTGTCAGTAGAGGCGAAACGTTTTCCATCGACAGTTTTGCCGTTTGTTTGCTTGTTTTTGGTCTTTGTTCAGTCAACTTCAATGACAACTTTTTTTTCCTAAGTAACTATTTATTTCTGTAATGTTTCCCAAGTTTAATGAGATTTACACCAATCAGACACAACAACAAAACCACTGATAGGTAAGGCATCAAGTATAATACAACAGCTCAGCAACCAATCACAAAGATAATGTTAAATGGTCTGTACTTGTATAGCGCTTCATCACCTTTCGGCCTCAAAGCGCTTTAACATGGTTTTCCCATTCACACACTAATGAGACAGATCACCATGCAAGGTGCTGCCATCAGGAGCACATTCACACAGTGAACTAACTGAACTTATTGGGCATGTGGACAGGAGGAGCTGGGGATCGAACCACCAACCTTCCGATTAGTGTGCAACCCACTCTACCACTGAGCTACAGCCTCCCTAATTTTCAGCCTGATTGAGAGATAGAGAGGTGATCCTTATAATTTGTCAACCTAAATCATTTAAATAGCGGGACAAAATATTAGGAACACCTCTCGGAATAACCATTTGAATAAACCAACGCCTCTCAATTAAACTAAATAACAACTGAACATTATGATCCTTGTGAAGAGAGGATTTATTGCTGGGTTGTTCTATTAACTAAATGCTTCACTTGTCATTGGTTTTAATGTAATGACTGATCCGGGATATACAATTTAAGCGTTAAGTAGAATGCATCTTGTCCATTAGCTATTATACCAATGATGCAGTTATACACATTAGCCCCCCCGCCCCCTCTTCCTGTATTTGGGAGGTCCTGGCTGCAACCAGGGAAAATGGGCTTTAATGTGGCTCCTATGCAAAACAGTAAGTTAATCATCACACATTGCTAGAGCAGTCATGCAAAGTAATCTTTAAAATTGTTTGTTTAAAAAGCCATAGTTGAATTATTTAATGCATAATGAGTCAACAATCAAGATGACTAATAACTTAAAAATGAAACTCTGAGTTAACAGATTTTTAGTTACAACCGGTTCATTAGGACTGACTGTGCCACTTCCAAAAAATGCCCTCCTCAGTTTTCAGTAAATAAGTCCAGTTTATTGCGGAATTAATTTGCCACATTTCGATGATCAGACTTCTTCCATGAATACTGTACCATTTGTACTCATTCTGGCAAGAGAATTTAACTGTGGAGGCTGTGCCACTGTAGTGAACCTATTTTATTTTTTTTTAGCTGAATCTGGTCAAATAAGGTCATGATGCAGACTAAAGACCGATGTAGTTTATACAGAACATCTTTTAAGATCTTGTTGAGCCACTCTTAGTGAGTTTTTTTGGTAAATGTTTACGTGGGTTGTACGCTCAAATAATTGGCTGTTTGGAGTACATTATCTCTTCTGTTCCTTTTGTACATTGCTTTTAGTCATCTAAAATGCCTGTGTGCGTGCACATGCATGAACTCTTGTTCATGTGTGAAAGACGGAGCAATAAAAATGAATATGAAAGTAAAGAGGATAAGTGAGTGGGTGTTTGAAATATTTTGGGAAAAGAGAGAAGGCTTGCTGGGACTGAATTTCACTTTGCTCACTGACTGAAACAAAACTCTTACTAATGTATCGCTGATAGCTATGAAGATAAACATGAGCACAGCACTAATAAACAGTAAACAAAAAGGCGGATGGGAATACAAGAGTGAATAAATTAACTGCAGTGGATGTGACTTTATGTACTTAAACCTTCAGAGAGAAATCTTAGAGTTAAAATCCCAGAGAAAGAGGAGAATGTTGACTCGGATATCTCCTGACAGTTTCCTGTCCTGTTCGCCCTCAGGGTGTGTGTGTGTGTGTGTGTGTGTGTGTGTGTGTGTGTGTGTGTGTGTGTGTGTACCCATTTGTGTGCCTGCTCTTGCCGGCGTCACTAGCTCCTCTGGTTGATGTTCGTAACATATGTCTGCTGTCTCCATGGTAACGTGATACATCCCAACCACACACAAGTCCACCTGAAGTCATGAATATGAGAGCTTCTCTGGCTCTGTCACGGACTCACGGTGGTTCACACACCAGTGTTGTCTCATATAAATATCTATTACTTAAACCAGTCACTCGCATGATTTTAATGGGACTTTTCCTTTATAATTTAGAAGAAAAAAAAAATCATCCAGTTTGAATATCTGCTTACATGTGCACATGTACATGTCATTGATGGGTTGGTTGGGCTTTGTGCTAAAGAGTGAACAAGAATACCTAAACCACATGTAGTTGATGCATATTTGTTGGTTAGGCCATAGACTCTATATAAAAGTAGACGTAGCTTCCAGGTCTGAAAAGTGAGGCCACTGTGTAAGTGCAGTACCCCAGATGGCAGCTAGGGGTTGGTCCCAAAAAGGGACATCTTTTTTGTTCACTATTCATATCTACTCAAGGGCAGCTGATGAAGTTACATTAGTCACTTACACCCTAATCTCTGACTAAATGCTTAGTGGTTTAGTTGCATCGTGGGTAATGTAGGCCCTAGATATTGAATGTGTAGTTTAAGAGAGACATTTTCTCTGTTTTCCGCTGCATCGGTTTTTGTTCTTCTTTGTTCTTTTTTTTTTTTTAACTTTCCTCTGTGACTCTCAGTGTTACAGGAACGCAATGCAAATGTGTTGGACCACTCTTTTAAGCTCTCGCCACTTTCTCTTCAGTCAGTGAAGATAAGAGAAATGCTAAGAGTGCACTTCAGTTTGAGCCTAAAAGTTTCATGCTGTAAATGTTCTGTGGGCTGCTGTTCTACAGTAAAAGGTCACCTAACTTATGTACTTCCTCTAAGTATTTGTGATGGTCACTATTATAACTTACCTACCTACCCACCCACCCAAAAACCATCACTGTATAATGTAAAGTTTTTCTTTTGATTATTTCTTTTGGTATTTTATGCCTTTATTTGACAGTAACAGTGAACACAGAAAGAAAATGTAGGCTACCTGGTAATTATATTGTGGCTCATGCAATTTATGAATTGCACTCCTTAAAATTGCATTTTCAAAATAAACAATTAATTTTGGACCTAATGTCCGTCATGGTTTACATTGATTCCACATCCATCAATCTCCATAAACTGTATGAATGAGCCAGAGGAGCTTTTAGTAACCTAAACCAAAAATACTGGGGCAGTGTCGCCACACTAAGAACTTCAATGCTCATTGTCCTTGAGCTAAATGTTGATACAGTGAAACTTAACATGATACACAAGAGTTTTATGTAATACTTCCACAAAATGCATGAATAAATGGTCCAAGGTCTGGACATTTTGCTGTGTATGTACGATAAAAGAGAGATGCATTAGTTAAGCGATTCCAACAAGCTGCATTAGAAATGTACCTAAAACAACATCTGCTGCAGTAAATATATCCAGGTAACAAAATATAATCTGGAAAACTCACCTGTTGCTGAACTACTCAAAATTCCAACAACAAAATGTTGTTTTGAGTCCTATCTGAAATGCATACTGCATATAACGCCTCGCACTAGGTGATAGCTCAGATAAATTCCCTTTCTCTTCCTCACTGGCAATTCATCGTTCAGAATTTGAATGGAGGATGACGCTGCCCCGTGGAGGTCTCTCTAGAGTCAGACCTCTTTGAAACTACACAGAGTCATGATTCATACCATCGTCTAACAAGCTGATGGTCTGTTTATCACAAAGGCTATCCGAGTTTTCCATTGTCACAAATGTATTTGCATTTGTTCAAAAGCAAACATTCAAATCAGGAAATAAGTATGCCGAAATTATAGTTATAAACCAACAGGGCAGGATTTACCTGTTATTGGAGATCAGATGAAATCAAAAACAACCAAAATAAAACAAAAAAATCATACTTTTTTTTTTTTTTATTAAATTTGAATTTAATTGAGTTGCATCTGAAGTTTTATGGTGCCTTCCATTAACAACTGTAACTAACTACATGTTTTATGTATTTATGCTTCTGAGAATCAGATTAATCACAGTTGTTCAGTTAAGGTGTTTATTTTACCATGCAGCAACTTGATTTTTGAGATGTATGTAATCATTAGTTATTTATTACTCGGACACATGAACAGCGCTTTAAAATTAGTAAACAAAAAGCTGATTTGAAATATAAATTATGGATAGAATTGTCCCTGATTTAATTATTTTTAGTTCGGAGCTCGACGTCATCTTCTTCTCTTTCTGCCTGTCTTTCTCCGACATCCTCCCGACTCCATGAAAAATGCCAAAATCTGCATTTAAATTGAAAGCTATTCATCTGCATACTTCTGATTATTCAATTAATTTGCCTTCTGTTTGTTCACCCCCCACCAATCAGCAGCTCTGCCATCCAGTGGAATTTTTCATTGTTGATGAGGCTGCTGTTGGTGGGAGAGCCGTGTGTGTGCGCGTGAGCACTGTGTGTGTGTGTGTGTGTGTGTGTGTGTGTGTGTGTGTGTGTGTGTGGATCGGTGGAGATGGGTGAAGGAGAAACCTGAAAAGTGGCAAAGGTGTAAATGAGAACAGAATTAATGAAATTCACTGCGCTTTCGTCGCCACTGTTCGATGAGCTGGATCGAGATCTGCGCAGCAGAGGGAGGAAAGACGGAGACAGAGACGGACGGAGGAGGAAAGTCTCCTCATTAGCAGTGGAGAGCAGAGACAGAGGTCAAGTGATCTGTGAACTGCATGTCAGCACCTCAATATAGAGCCATCTGTCACATCCACACAGGCACACACGGTCCGAAGCCTTGACTTTAACACCGCAGTTGCAAAACAAACGCGCTTTTGTTCTCGTGGGTGGTGAAATCATCTTTAAGCATTTGATGCAGAAAGAACTTGAGAAATTGGAACTGCAGAGGAGTCGTGATTAATCATTTTCTTACCACCACATAACTTGTCTCTAAACTTTCAAACAGCTGTGCCAGTCACAGTGTAAGATAATAGAAACCCGCTCGTCAGTTGGAAATGAGAAAGCCGAGAGCTCCGCTAAATAAAAAAAAATACAAATTACGTGTCGTTTTGTTCACTGGCAGGAAAATGAAAAAACAACAAAAAAAAAAAAACAGGATTCAAAGAGCAGAAGTTTCCTCTTTAAAGTTGAATTAAGGTCTCCGGAGGTGTCATCTAGTCGTGTTCTTTTTTTTAAATTTTGTAGCACAATAATCCACTTAATATTTTTTTAATGAAAGCTGCAATAAATTAGTACTATTAAAGGGAGAAAAGCGAAAACTGATTTGAAATTATGGCGGATACAATTACATGCAACATTAATGTTACTGCTGCCGAAACTGCAAGTGAGTAAATAATTTATTCCAATCATTTGATGGAATCATTCAGCAGCAGCTCTTTTATGACTATTTGAACAAGTTTTTTTTTTTTTTTTTTTTGAAGGATGACATTTTTGTTGACTCAACACTATTAAGTTTAATGAAAGCTGCCACAATCCACCTGCATCACATCATATATATTCAGAATATATTGAACCACTTAAATATTTAACACCACTTTAGCAGGATAAGTTGGAAAAAAGGCAGACATGGCTGTTGCCTCCGGTAACCCTGAGAGTTTTTGATGAGTAGAGGGTATCAGACAGGAAAGAAGGGTGGGAGAGTTAAAGGAAGAGAGCCGGAGAAAGGAGTTACATCAGGCTTCAGCCACAAAACGGTGTTCATCTTTTTTCCCCCAATTTGCTTATTTTGAAATTACAAATGCTCTTAGTCATAATTCTTGAATTCATCACATGTTCATCAAGTAGTTACTTTGCACCTGGTTAGCAACTCATTAAATAGTCCGTTTAGGAGACACCTGTTCTCAGAGACATTTAAGAAAAAACTTTTCCAAAATCCAACAACAACAACAACAACAACAACAACAACAGTTCCATGTTATGTTTGTGCACCTCCCATGCACGAACTAAATATAGGAGCAAGGCTCGTTTCAAGGTCCGGAGAGTGGCGGCCTTTTTCCTTTCAGCTTCACTTTTCTTCACTGTAATTAGGGTCTGAAAACCCTGTTAGCAAAAATGTTCCCTCAATCACTCTGAGGGCCGGAACAATCTGCAACCAGTGTGGGTGGCTAAATGCGATGATGGTGAACTCAATAAAAAAAATAAAAAAAAATTCTAGATACAGTTGCATCAGCAGTATTTGTTGGCCCATAATGGATTGGTTAAAGGTTGCTACAATAGCCTCAAAATGAACCCGAGTGCTACGCCCATTAGGGTGCAACACCTCGAAGGATGATCCTCCTATCCAGTATATTCATGCTACAAATCTGGTAATTAAGCAATATTACACGAGAGGGTGTGCTTTAACGTATTGTTATTATTATTATTATTATTATTATTATTATTGGCATGGCAGTGATGCTGTCAGGACCAAGGCGCCTTATCATCAAAATGTTTTCATATTGTGGGGCAATTCGCTGTCAAAATATAAAACATTTTGTGCGTGCAATCTCCGTCTCAACGGCACTGCATGGGGGTATGACTAAGAACTGGAAAACAATCAGTCGCATCATTAGACTCTGATGTAACGTATGCCATGTTTGCCCGACTACCCGTAGTTACGGTACGGCCGCTCTGAGCAACACAGAAGGACCAACACAGCCATGATGTTGCTAAATGGTTCACATTTAGTAGTCCTCTAACAAGTACAAACAACGTTATGTTGAATAATATATTCAGTTGCGGGTTTGTTGTTTTTTTACTCTGACCCCATCTGCACTGCGAGAGAAGCATGATTGTCATTCAGGCAGTATGCAACTCGTTGGTTGGATGAGGTCACTATAAAGCCCCGCCCTGCATCTCAAAGCCAGGAATTATTGATTTCCTTTAATTGGATAGACAAATGAAAAGATGAATGGGATAGCACTTCTCCTCTCCATTGTTGAGATCTGTCCTTCTGAGATTTTGTGCTTCGTTCGATTTTTGCCACTTATCTTGAGGAAACAAACAGAAGTTTTCCTTTCGTTCTGTTTTTCTTGCTGGATGAGGTTGGTGTCACCTTGCTGGAGAAACGTGTGATATTTACCTTAACGTCACCCTGCATTTTCTCTGCATCTCCCTCCCTCTGCTGAATGAGGGAAATCCGCCTGTTTTCAAACATAAACGGCACCTTGTTGTTTTCATAAAGGTCAGATACTGTTTAAAACACTTTTAAGGGAAGTGTGAATATGCAAATAAGCATTGATAAGGTCAGTATTTGAATAAAGCTGATTTATATTAAAAAAAAGATCTCCCTTGACCTTTTATTAAGTTCTTTTGAAATTTTCCCTGCGCAAGGAAAAGGAATTGTGAAAATAAATCCGACAAGTGTTGGTGAACTCCACTGGGTCACGTTTCGTTAAAGTATGCTTCTCTTTTAGCCATCAAAAATGGATTTTTCTCCTATGATTGCATTTTCTTAGCACAACTCTCAGATAATGCATGATGTGTAATTATAATCCTCCACTGTTACTGGTTAGTTTGGCCTTATCGGTGGCAACGAGCAGCAATGACTCATCCACTCCATCTGTAGGCCAGTGCGAGATGTTTTACCGTATGTGAAGAGGATCATATACCAGCGCCAAGTGCTGCAGTAGTCAGATTGGCCAATAAAAGTACCGCCGAGTTTACAGCCGTTTAGGTACGAGGCCTCGTGAAACAGAACAAGCATGCTAATGTCATTAATTTGCACATTACATCAATTTACACATTCTTTGTAGCAACTGTCAATCTTTGTCTGCCGTGCGTTTTGCCCTCACGACAATTATGTTCAGAATTTTATCCGACTGTTCCATCTTTTTTTTTTCTTCTTCTTCTTCCACTTAAGCTCTTAATACCTCCGCTTTGCCTAGAGAGTACCAGCACAATCTACTTTAATTTAAGAAATATCACCACCCCCGCTTTAGTTTTCCGCTGCTCCGATAAAGAGAAACGGCACATTTAGCCGCGATCAAAAAAAAAAGAAGAAAGAAAAGCTGCTGGTGACGGAACACTCTTGTTTAGTGGCGTAAGTGTTTGTCTTTTTACGGATAACTGGCTGAGTGTCGACATTGCCAGGAGGAGAAACATTCTTTAAACCGTCTCCTACATCGCTGCCATAACAATAACGGTTATTGTAGACTTTTCCCTGCGATGTAAGACCGGCTGGCTGCAACGGGTAGAAAAGCTTAAAGTGGACACATTGAAAAGGAAACAGACGGCGTCATTACAAACATCGTTGTGAAGAAACCCCTGGAAATGTCTAAAACTCAAGATAGCGGACACAATGTGTGTTAGTGGGTGGATCGACTGCTCCCGTTGCATGTGAACGACGCACAGTGCCATGATGTGCACGGAGCAGGAAAAAGCTATTCCAGGCTTTGTGCTTCGTGAATGAATCACTAACATTCACATCTACAGGACATTTAACACGAGGGTTACACGGGTCTTTTTGAAAAAGATATGATTTTAGCCATTTTACGGCCCCTGGCTGTGCCTCTAGACCAGGGGTGTCAAACATACGGCCCGCGGGCCGGATCCGGCCCGCCAGGAGGTCCAGCTCGGCCCGCTGTATGACTTTGCTGAGTGTGAAAATTACAGAAAGACATAAATTGCATTTCTATGAGAACATGGAGGTTTATGAGTACTAGTGTTTTGTAATTTTTTTTTTTTAATCGATCCAGTAATTGCTTCAAAAACAGTGTAAATGCGACGTCTGCTCCGGAGGCAGCAGCGCTCGCTGCTGGGAATCTGCAGAGGAGAGCCCAGGCAGATAAACAGTGCGCTGATGTCTTGAGTTTTTGCTCTTTATGTTTCTAGTTTATTGTAGAAAGACCTTAAAATAGGGTTTATCATCCAGAAACCTTCACCAATGATTTAAACGTAGAGAAATATTGTCGTTATGTATGCGTTATTATTCTATGGTTTTACTGGTCTGGCCCACTTGAGATCAAAGTGGGCAGTATGTGGCCCCTTAACTAAAGTGAGTTTGACACCCCTGATCTAGACTGACCACAACGAACACCGCTGTCGTCAGACTGGCACATCTGAACAACCGTTGGAGACGTGGATGGACACTCATAACTTCCGCTGACTTTTTCTCCCGTCACATCTAAATTCCACTTTTAACGACAGTGTGGAGTTATTAGCTGCTGTCCTGGCTCTTTAAATTGTACTGCAATGTCTGTCGGCCAGTCGGCCCACTACTGCGATCCGCACTGAAATCAACTTCAGCTGTTGGATGATTTACCATTCAAGTTCCCCAGAGGACGAGTCCTGATGACTTTGGTGAAATTCAATTTGATTGAATTTTGAAATTCAAGTTGCCCAGGATTTGGGTTTATGAATAAATGTTTGCAAAATGAATGACATTCCCGTCAGCCCCGGCTGTAATGTATCTTGACTCCTAATTAGCAAATGTTAGTGTCACAGAAGAAGACATTGTCAGTGTGAGCATGCTGACGCTCTGACGTTAGCCTACAGCTCGTGGCACCACTGTGCCCGAGTGCCGCCTCAACGAGCCCGTAGCGTGGCTGCAAACTTTCAGCCTGGAAATGAACAGATACGTTGAAACCGAAGCTCATAAGCCTCGAATACGTCAACGTTTTTAAAATGCCTGAACAGTTGAATACACGCAAGGCCTCAGTCTTGAGCTAAGGCTACCTACTTTTGATGCACTGAGAACTAAGTACAGATAAATATTTCAAAAGCACCGTGTGCTTATTTGAATCAAGAGTTTCTTTCCAAGAAAATCCTTCTTAAATCGGAAGTTCTGTCGTGTCACCGTGGCATCGGGGAATTTTCCCTCCTCCGTCCACGTCCTTGTTTCAATTTATTGGTCTTTCATGGTGACTTTCTTACTCTACCTCAGACCCAGAAAACAGCTGCTTCAGTTTTATGCCTTGTGTGTGTTTGTGTTTGTCTGCATGCACATTTGGCCTCTTAAAATCCAAATGCTAAACCTGTTGAGGCCAGGCATTACGCATCCTGGGTGATCGGATCACAAATGACCAGCTCTAATAAATACGGCAGCCCGCACCTGCCATCAAACTGCGTCTCGAGGGTCCAATTCGGATCTCACTTTACCGCTCGACATGCAAATGAACAGGTACATTATGTAAATAAGCGCGCGATGGACCCGGGAGACGAGTCACAGCAACAGATATTTAACGCAATGAGACGTCTTTTGCTCACTGCAGCCTCATTTTAGTGCGGTTAGAAAACAATCCGTGATGTATTTCTGAACGTCTGAACGCAGCTGACTACCGGTTCTCGGTCGGCCGGGCTGGCGGAAGTGAACCTCCTTGTCGTGTCGGGGGGCACGAGTCGCCAGACAATGAGTCTGTTCTCTTGCTTTTCCTTTCCAACTGGCCGTGGGAGTCCTCGCAGTCCTCGGCTCCAGCGGGCCTCCAAAAACCGGTCCGCCGTGTCTCGCGCGCACCCACTCGTGCACCCGGTCTGTTCCGAGGACAAACTTTGGCAGAAGGTGTTGCAGACACCGAGATCTCCATGGCAACTGGTTGCAGTGTTTCCCACCGATAAGCGCGTTCCACGTTGCCGGCGCTCCGGCAGCTTCACGAGCCGCCGCGCGCGTGTTTTGAGAGCGCGTGCCGTCGACGAGAGTTGCAGCCCGAGGATATGGTTTTCGCTTTCAGACAGCCGCACAGGGAAAGTGAAACACCGGGGACCGTCAGGGAAACGGTGTCACAAGAAGCAGAAGAAGCAGGCATTAGAAAGATGGTGTGATTATAAACGACACGGCCCAGCTGCGGTGTCCGGGCCGGCGTGGTCACGATTAGATTAGATTGAAATCGAGGCCAAATGTCCAGATTAATGTTGGAGGAGGTGACCAGAACCACGTCGCTGTGAGGCGTCCGCAGGTAAAACCCGTGCTAATTACAACAAACATGTTCTGCCGCCGCGCTGTAAATCAGCTACATGCGTCTGTGTGATGTTGTTCTCGGTATTAAGTGTGTCTTCTTCACTTTGGTGCCCCGCAGGATGAATACTAAGGACTCAATTAAAGTTGGTCACTAAGATATATGAAGAGATGTGCAGAGAAGTCCATAGTAGTCATACTTCAATTTAGGAAACAGATTATTGGAGAAGCTTTAAATTTTGGGCTGCATAATATCTCTCCCATCTATTTATACAAGAGGAAGCAACTTCTTTTTTTTTTTTTTTTTTTTTAATAAAACAATTGTCTTGCATTGAAAACTTTTATATAATGACCCAATTAAAGACAGCAAAACACATTTAATCTGGAGAACACCAGCACAAATAGGCGTAACGGTGGTCTCGTAGTGTAAGGCGCTTACCGCATAACCGCAACGAATCCGGCCAGAGGCTTTTGTTGCATGTTATCCTCTCCCTCGTTAATTTCCTGTCTCCATCTTTTTGATATGGAAAAAGGAAAAATTACCCCCCCCACTCAAAAAAAAAAAAAAAAAAAACGTGAAAAAAGAAAAGTTACTGTCACCAAGGTTATTAGACTTATTAGTAGGTCTGATGAAATGAATGTTGGTAAAGAGCAACATACTGTTCTAGCATTACAACTCAAACACCCCCACTTCAAATATATATATCAAAACAAATGCCTTTAAACACACTGCTCCCCAGAGTAACTTTCACACTTCTGACTGTTGAAATCTTTACAGGAGCGTTATTGCCGACATCACACTTTGCAGTATAAAACAACACCACAGATGTGTATCTTGGTTAAGAGTTCAGAAGTACTTGATTTTCTCCGGGAAAAAAAAAAGAAGCAAAGAATAAAAGTGAAGCGCTCATCTTTTATTAAGCCAAGCAATAAAGTAACTGCAGTTATACTTTTTCTTATTCATGAAGGGGGATTTATTGTTAATGTTCTCTAATAAGACGATGAGAGCCTCATTCAAAATGAAGTGAAATGTCTCTGAGCGGCCAGCTGGCTTTAACTACAAACTAAAGTTGGTGCCTTCTTGTACATTTTTGCTAAAGGACAACATTGAAACGCCAAAGTCATTCTATCTGCGTCTCTTCAGTACTTTCCACACTGCATTTAGCCTCGGGTAAGCACTGTGCAGTCAGCTAGCGAATGCCATTAGTTCAGGTATCCTCTCCTCTCAGCCGTTAGAGATTTGTGACTGTTCGCGACAAAGTGAACAGCCGAGTTCACCTCAGCTTGTTCGTGTGAGAGGAAGCTCGCTAATTAGTTTATCAAGTAAGATTTCCAACATAATGACACACTGCCTTTAAATTTCCTGAGTTTAAGTAGGATCAGTTCATGACATCATGCAGTTTATGTTTCTTAATGTTGTTTAGCTCCAGATCACACCTTGGTGAGTGAACATTTAACAGAGTTGACCGTTCAAGTAAAAGTGTCCACATGGGGAATACTGTCGTGCTGCGTTAAATCTTTCTCCCTTCATTTTCCTCCCTTTCCTTCTTTTTGACTTGTGGCTTCATAAGCCCTCTCGTGATACTTGTCAAATAAAAGAATCCGTGTGTCTTGACGCACAGTGACACAGGACATTTCTCAGATGTCTCTATATCTCGCCGGTGTGTCATGAGACTCGGCTCCTCACTACCTTCCTCCCTCCCTGCAATGCTTTAATTACTTTATCCCTCGTTTCCCTCATCCCTTTCTCCTTCACTCCATCGCCCCGAGCTGCTCCTCATTCCTTTTAATTAATCCACACAGATTTAGACACCTTCACCCTGCTGTGAATGCATACACACACACACACACACACACACGCACACACACACACACACACACACACACACACACACACACACACACGTACATACGTAGACACTTGACGATTCCCAGCGGACAAAAACAACTTGAAGTGATCTTGCTTCACTTTGAAAGTTTTTTTTGTTTTTTTTCTCTGGAAATGGATGCAGTAGGAAACCGTCTAACTGTTCGATTCTGTGTATTGTCTTTCGATTCAGGGCTCCAAGGGAAGCATGCAACTCATGGAAACCGAGTTCTCCAAAACTCTGGGAGAGATGGTGGCCCTTCATTTGCATCACCAGAAGAGCATCCCGGCGTTCCTCTCCGCGGTGACCCTCGACCTCTTCAGCCGACAAACCACAATCTGAAGTAATTCGACACCACCTCAGACACGGGTGTACAAATTTAAGAGCGTAGCTTTTTCTTTAACTCTTTTTCTTTGCCCTTTTCTCCCCTTTCTCATCATATATTCAGTAAGTGTCCCGGTATTTCTCAACAGCTCTGACATATGACTAGTGCAGTGAGTGCCGTGTTGTGGAGGATGAACACCTTGTTTGACAGAATTCTTGCATCTTCCATTCAGCTGGCTAAGAAAGCAACGCGGTGCTCCTATTTGTACACTGAATATTTCATCAATAAAACCCAGACATTTTTTTTTTTTTTTTTTTTTTACATAACACAGTCAGTGAAAATGACACACAAAAGCCACTTATATTTGCATTTAGAGCATGTCTTTTCAAAGTGGAATTTTGAAATACACGTCCCACCAAGTTTAACACCTGCTGTGAGGAGCAAAAGAAACGTTTGTGTGGCTCTCTGGATCTTTTTATCCTGACGTCTGCGTCCTCTCCAGAGGCCCCACACAGATGGTTTTATTCAGATGTGATACTGTGATAAAGAAATAATGTCTAATACGCTATTGTTTTTTAGTTATGCCATCTTATTTTGTAATTAGCTCGGTTAAATATTTTACTAATCATTACGTACTTGAGGTGAAGATGAAATGTATTCTGTTAGCTCTCCTTTTTAAAAAAAAAAGAAAAAGTGACAACTTAATCACTGACTGTTTTAAATCACAAATTGAATCAAATGTTAGCAGACATTGGTGGGTCATGAAGTTGGAACATAAATAAGAAAACACATGCAAAACACCAGGAAAGCTCGTTGAAACTGGAAATGAATTCACGGTTTGTAATTTTTATAGCACAGAAAAGACGCCCTCGGCTTTGAATTTGATTTTCATGAGCTGTGCATTATTCCTTTTATACATTTAGTTAATGACCGTGCCTGGCTGTCTGCGCGCGAGTACGTACAGAAGACAACTGAAATTTCTCGTGGCAATAAAGCGAAATGGCAGAAATAAACATGGGGTGAAGAGGGAAGCAAGGGAGCAATCCAATAAAAGTGAGAAACAAAAGGAAGTGAGCCGAGAATAAAGCCACTTATCACAGCAACAATATAAGAGCTCCAGCTGGTGCGGCCATATGTCTCATGAGAAAACATATTTTCCCGTACAGTACATGCCACATACTGTCCTTGTTTTTGTTTTGTTTGGGTTTTTTTCTTTTGTTTTTCCACACACTCCTTCATTTTCATTACACAGCACATCTCCTGCAGCTCTCACCTGGAGGTCATATTTTAGAGGGCTTCACAAAACAACACAAATATATCACGCAACATTCTCTCTCTGTGGTGTGTTATGTGCTGAGGTGTTTTCATGTTGTCTGCTGCCATTAAAATTAAAATGATTGTACCTCCTTTCTGTTTTGAATTTGAAATGCAAATGGTAATCAATAAATCATGCGTGACCGACTGTTGAACGTTATACTTGACTTGAAAGAGTGTTCATTTTTTTATTTTTTTTTAGCAACATCCAACTGTAGTAAGTCATCTGCTCGACCTCCAACCGGAGAGCGACCCTATGGACAGTTTATTTGACACGAGGCA
Source organism: Embiotoca jacksoni (assembly GCF_022577435.1). Classification (NCBI taxonomy): domain Eukaryota; kingdom Metazoa; phylum Chordata; class Actinopteri; family Embiotocidae; genus Embiotoca; species Embiotoca jacksoni. The sequence continues at coordinate 18,232,310 of NW_027185392.1, forward strand.
ATGTGACCCCGGGTGCTGTGGGGTACTGTGGGGTACTGTGGGGTGCCGTTACAGCCGAGGCAACTCAAAGACCTCTATGGACCCGTGGTCATGCAACAGCAGCTTCACCGGGATGAGCGACGCGGGGGCAGTGGAACTAGCGCTCGAACGAATGGTGGCCGTGCTCGTACCCATGGGTCTGACTGATTTGCCTCACACCACGTCCAGATTGACACCGTGTCAACACAGAAGGTGCGAGCAGCATGTTAGCGGAGCAGCGGCGGCAGCTCCGGTGCTCCTTTCTAGACCAGGGAAATCCTTCCTCGTGTTATTTTCAAACCGCTCCGCCTGCGTTGGACTGTCTAATAAGCCTTCACACTAATGGATATGTTTTCCAAACTGGACATCCCGGATCTTACTTGATTTTGTTATGGATAAGCATCACACCCCCTGACGCAGCAACACAGAGCTCCCTTTTGTCTGAATGCTCACCACATGGGGTGGGCTGGTCTGGATCTGGAACCACATGAGGTGGGCCGGTCTGGATCTGGAACCACATGGGGTGGGCTGGTCTGGATCTGGAACCACATGGGGTGGGCTGGTCTAGATCTGGAACCACATGGGGTGGGCAGGTCTAGATCTGGAACCACATGGGGTGGGCTGGTCTAGATCTGGAACCACATGGGGTGATCTTGTTGAAAGCTGCCGGTAGATTAAGTTGCGGTCAGGAGATCTTCGGTCAGACTGGGCAGCAATAACAGAGTGCTGGATACTGACGGTGAAGGAATCCAAAGATGTCAATCCAAAGAACAGGCTTCTGGGTGTCATGAGCAGAGGAAATCTAAAGAGTTCAGAAAAACCGAGGCTGCTGTGACCGCTGAAGCACAAACTCGGTCGTGAGGAGCGTTCAAAGAATTCGCGACTTCAGTTTCGGCAGCGGAGAATGGCTGACCTCCTTCAGGGATATTGTTGAATGATTGAAGAAACATTTGGAGGTATTGTTGGACTGGGACAGCACTCCCTCTGAGGTGTGCTGGAACATTTATTACTTTCATTCTTTTCTTATCCCAGCGAGACCATCGGGACTCCTTGTGGTGTTATTGTGATTAGACAAAGGCCGTTTGCTGCAGGCAAAACACGAATCCGTGTTTATATTGACATCTTTTTGTGAAGTTTTTGCTTTTAGTCAATTGAATCCACGGCCAGCTCTATTTCACCAGTAAGATTTAAGTGATGCACGAGCACTAAAATAACAGCAGAAACACCCTTTTCAGTACTCGATGAAGACAGTTCTTTCCACATCATTAGTATAATGTTACCGTCTTGAAATATGTGCATAGAAGAGAGAAAAAGGAGCAAAGCGGTAATCTTCTCGATATGCTTATGTGGCTGTAATTTTATGCTGTTTGACTTCTGCCTCCAGAGAAAAAACCGTGAGACGTCCATTCAGTTTTCATGCAGGTTATTTCCATTTCTGTCTCCTCCAACCTGTTAAACTGCCATTTTTTTTCCCTATTCCTGCCCCCAATACTCTTTGCTGTTCCTGCTTCTTTCCACTCTTTTATTCATGTCTTTATCTTTATTTCATCATCCCATCATCTCGGATTCAAAAACAATTAGTACACCCCCTGATATCTCATTAACTATAAATGAAGTGGTAGAATGAGGTTGAAAATGCCAAAGCGGAGCTTTATAACACATACATCAGATTTCACACACACACACACAAACATGCCACTCCTCACTTAAGCAGTAAACAATCCATTTTGAAAGACGTGTTTTTAAAAAATGTGCAGCAGAAATCAGAGCAGCACTAAATCTTTAAAGTCAATTCTTGTGCATGATTAATTTATACAAAAATATTGGAGTGGCATTTCAAATTCCTCTTTCAGCTTTTTTTACCCTTTTACCACAGAGAAATATTGATAAGCAAGACCTGCTCAGAAGAGACATCCCACTGCAGAGGAGATTCTCAGCTGGAAACCAGAGGGGCTCATGGGACAGCAAAAGAAAAGAAAAAAAAGGACCTGTCACTCCTGTCTTTCATCTCTCATCTCTCGTTCCTTCCCGTCTATACCTTCCCCACTAAACTCTCTCCATCTGCCGGTTTTCACTTGCACAGGAAGCTCTAGCTCTGTATTGTTCCCTCTGAAATGAGTCTGTCTCATGTCTCTCCCTCCGGTGTCCTGCTTTCTCCCTCTCTCTCAAGTCCCAGCAGAGAGAGACAGAGCAGCTGTCTTGCTTTAGTTCAGATCTGACTTTCTTTTCTTTGGGTTCCCCCTCAGAGTAGAAACAGCGTGATCTCCTGTATTTGCTGAGGTGTGTGTGTGTGTGTGTGTGTGTGTGTGTGTGTGTGTTCGGTGGGACGGCAGTGAAAGTTCTCTGCTATGTAACATTTTTGGCAGCTGAATTCAGTCCAATATTTATCTGTAATTGCCGTGGAGAGAGTAGCTGATGCAGGACTATCCCTACTTATTGTAACCTGTTTATTTGTTTTTTTATTTTTTTGGCAAGGATTTGGCCAAGATTTCAAGCTGTAATGACTCTAGGTATGAAGTTAGATCTAAAACTGCAGCCAAATCGCAGAAAAAAAGGGAAAGTTTATCAGGGCAGGAAACATGAGATGTCAGACAATCAAAGAATTCCAACAAACCCTCAAGTTAGCAGAACTGACGGGGCACAGAAAGCCCAAGGACAACGTTAAAATGATTTCCTAAACGTTGATCCTCAGACTTTTAGGTCCAACTCTTGACATACTGGGTTTGTTGCAGATGTGTGCACTGCTATCTTGTGAAATGAGTAAATATTTCTGACATTAGAGTGGAATCTCTATCGGTAATAATACCATTTCAATAAGGAGAGATTAGTAACAACCAGTTATTGAAGAAAAATCAGTTTGAGTAATCGATGTTGGGTATTTGACTCCAACTATAAAAGGCCGCTCCGTAGAGCGATGTCCCAAATAGATGAAGGAGATAGAACACAAACCCTGGAGCCGGGACGCTGAAGGTGATAGACCCAGCAATTTATCCTGGGATGGACTCCTCAGATTTATCACAGGAACTATAATAGAATAGCTCCATCACTGAATACACCTGAACTTCTCTTTCCATTTTTGCTGAGAATTTTCCATAGAAAACTTTGAACAGCTTTCAAGATTGATTTCCTACCTCCCACACAGCATTTGCTGTTCGCAGGCATACATGCATACATACATACTTGAGATTGGTAATCCATGACACTGAACACGTTCATGCTTCTGTCGGTATGTTCGCTTTGTCGGTAATGCAGCAGGAAGTAAAGACTTCTCCGAAAGCCGTTTTGTGGCTTCAACAATCAAGATTTAATAATCCATTTTTAAAAAGCTATACATTGATAAGCAGCAGAATGCAGTCTGAAAATCACACAAAAGGAAACAACAATGAGCAAACACAATCTGTACAAAGTCAAATATTCTTTTGTAGCAGATACATCTTGACTTTGAAATGTTGAGATATCGGTGCGAGATTCAAAGCACCAACAAAGAAAATGAAAAAAAATTGTTTTGTGCTCCTTCCTCACGGACGTAACAGAACTTTGACTGAACCTAAACGTAAGAAACTACTTCAAAGTGATGGATTGCTCAACTCAACCACACTTCAAGGTTTTCCAATTTGATTTGTTATGTTTTTTTTTTTCTGGCATGAACTGAATGATTGAGAATCAATCTATAAACTCGAAGTATTTTGAAAATGATTGCCATCATGTATGTTTTTCAATAAAGTCAACCGAACAGCCTCTCGAGGGGAGGAAGCAAAAGCTGCAGGGCTGAGTACTGAACTTTGATACTCTAAAGGCACGGAACGAATGTATTTTTATATTATCTGGTGTCGAAAAATGCCTCGTCATTCGGTACAAAACTTTTATACCAAGGTTACAAACACAGTTTTGTTTTGAAACATAATATTTACTGCGTTTACGCCGGAGTAAATCTCAGTGTTAGTGGGAGTTTATCAAAGATACAGGCCAACCGGGATGTTACCCGTTGGTTTGTGAACTTCTCTGTGTTCTACCGTTAGCATGCCTGTGAGGCATTTATGGAACACCGGGAAACTTGTAGCTTCTACTTGTTTGTGAGGCGTTTAGGGAACATCTTTAAATTGTATCTTTATAAAACAACCTGTTACACTGTCGCCTTTTAAACTGCATGAAAGATTTGTCATGTAATTGTATTTTTGTTTAAATGGGATTTTATAGAATCAGCATAGGAGACGTTATCGTTTTGAACCGGGAACAGTATTGTGCTGGAATTGAAAATGTTTTAACATTACTGAGCACTAACTATGTGCACTTTATGGGCAAAAAAAAAAAAAGCAGCACACACAAGTGTGTGCTATACAGGGGTTTTTAGTATTTCTACAAGTAAAAGACACAGTAGTTATCTGCACGTACCTGTAGTGGCTTTAAGCAGCACGGCTAGAAATGATATCTGAGCCAATATCGTCTTGTACGTCCTTTCGACATGTATGTTTCAAGTTATTCCTAAAACCCGCATTTGACTTTTGGGATATTTCCAGCCGTTATCGGAGCTCCAGTGTGATCCTCCCCTGGCACAGCAGCTAGCCAAGGCTAATAGCACAATATTGCACTCGGAATAGATGCCAGACCAAGAAAACAAATTTGGAAGGAGTTGCAACGGGGCAAACTTTATACCGCTCACGACGGACCTTCACAGAGCGGCCTCATTAACCGACTTCTCTCCATTCATTAATACGTTCCAGAGCTGTTGCAGTGCTTAACGTCTGGCAAGTGTAATTCTCAACAGCCGCTGCCTCTAATCCCGACTCCCGTGCAGTGTGTATAGTGTGTGGCTGTTCAGAGGGCCGGTGGAAGTGTGCAGGCGGGCAGGTCTCCAGGCAGACTGCAGTGTGGCTGCCAGAGCAGGAGACTGACAGTTTGGCTAATTAGAGCGCTTTTAATTTGCACTGCCTTGATCTCTCGTCTTAGCCTCCTTCAATCAGGGAGCGTGTGTGTGTGTGTCAAGGAATGCTGGCTTGTGTGTGTGTGTGTGTGTGTGTGTGTGTGTGTGTGTGTGTGTGTGTGTGTGTGTGTGTGTGTGTGTGTGTATTTCTGCATTTTCAGCTAATTCAGTGTCACCTTGTGTATTCATTTAGAAAGGTGAGATAGTTTGAAGAAGGCTAAACGACAAATATATGTCATTTAGCCTTCCTTAAACTTTGTCTGTCCTCTGCTTCTCTTTCCCCGCTAATTTGTATAACCAGCCTCAGATTTCCAAACATTCACAAACTCCTCACTCAGATGTTCACCAACCTACAGTACCTCCAGCGCTATTTGTTCAGCCTTTTTTTTTTTTTTTTTTTTTTTAAATACAAAATGCAGTTAGCATTTTTTATTTATTTTTTTATTTTTAGAGGAATTTAGAGTGGAAATGTTACTGCTGAGATTTTTATCTCCTGGATGATTGGCCTCATAAGATATTTCAACAGGAGCAGGTTTGAATAAATTCCCCCGGTCAAAGAGAAGATAAGGAGTGTTACCGCTGACCTAATAACTCATAAGTCGTGTTGTTCGCCTCTCAGCCGGCCTCAACCTTTCCACAGTGTTCTCTCACTTAGACTGCACATTATTAATGCTGCTTGACCTGTGTGTGTGTGTGTGTGTGCGTGTGCGTGTGCGTGTGCGTGTGTGCGTATGCCCATGTGCATGTGTATTGCAGTGGGACATAAGGCCCTCCCTTTAGTGGGTTGATTTTAATATGTATGAATACAGTGGTGAGAATGTTTCTCATTATTACTCTTATCATCGTGCTCTATCAAGCCGCCTCTTTCTACAGGCTGGCCCACATTAGACCGCGATCTCTGAGAGACAGCGAGTCTAATTCCTACTTTAAAAGAAGGTTATTTCACAAAGACGACCCCCGGGGCTCAGAGAGAAATCAAAACTCTGAAAATGAGCAAAGAACCCTCTCTTTCGGTCCTCTTTTATCTTCCTTACCCCCTTAGTCTTAATTCTGTTTCCTACTCCGTTTTTTTTTTTCTTTTTCTTCTTTTTCTTCTTCTTCTTCTCTCTCTGTCCTCACATCTCAGCCGCCCTCCATCCCTGCCGCTGGCGTCACTGTAAATGCCATGTGGAGAACCAAATGGAGAGTTATTGCTTGTTCCTGGGGAGGCCTCTTTTTGTTACTCGGGCAGGCGTCAGCGTGGACAGCCATGGAGTGATGGGGGGGGGCGACAGGCAACACACACACACACACACACACACACACACACACACACAACACATACACACAGATATTTTGGTCACTGCAGCGCCGGCTGTGACAAGCCTGACAACTACTTGTGTTTCAAACTCTGACGGCGGGGAAAGCTGGAGGCTCTTTCTCCGCTCCGCGTCAGACTGCTTTGATAACACCACATCTAGAAAGGGCAGCTCTCAAACCACAGCACTTCAGAGCTCGACTTAATGTAGGTTCCCTTCCTTTGCTGTAATAACAGCAGTTGTTTGGCTGCCCTTTTCAACCGCCCCCATCGGATACAGGACCGCGAGTGCTCTTTAATAAGCCGCCTGCGCGTCCGTAACTGCACTATGTGCGTTGCGGTAAATATCACGTGTAGATTTAAAAATTCAATAACAGAGTCGAACTCCAAAAAAGTTCAGATTTATATATCTCTGTTTAAAAAAAATTAAAAAAAAAAAAAAAAAAGCGTATGTCATCCGTTGATATTCGGACAAAATCCCATGTGCTTGAAACTTCAGAGAACTTCTGTGTGCGTGTGAATCTGAGAGAGGCGGCGAGGGATCTGAGATGTCACAAAGGGAGGGAAAATGAGTTTGGGTTGCCGGATGATGAAACCGTGGAGACATACGAAATTCACCTGCCCTGGGTTAAAACCACACAGGACAGACGGGAGATAGAAGAGAAATGAAAAGATCCTGTTTGGACATATTCTCTTCACATCGCCTTGGCAGAAGCCGCCCACCGTCGGGCCCCTGAGCTGGTTGCAGCACAACGATGCAAAGATAAGGAGCAATGAACCTCGCTGCTGTTGCACTCAGGTAGCAATTTTCAGCCGGCTCAGGGTAGAATGGGATTGTGCTCCTGCACATGAATTACGCCGCCGTTATAAATCTAAAAGAGTGATTTCAGCCGCAACGCCGAGCGCCTGATCCAGACTTATTGTCTGCGCGTGTCACTGCTTACACCCGCACTCGACTGCGCTGCGAGTCCAGCGTACAAAATCCCCGCACCAAAACGATAAAGTTGGACAGCCTGGAGACAAAATCCTCCTTCAGATCAGCAAAATGCTTCTTTATTGTTTTGGACGTTTTCTGAAATGAACAGACACTTATTCACTTTCTTAACAGCAGCTAGATTAGATCACGCTCCTGTTTATGTGTTAAAGGCGCCTACATGTAGTTTCTGAGCGCCCCTCATATTTATCGTATTAGATGTGCGCATGAGGAAGTGTATGTATACGTCGGCAATGTGACACATATTCCCGCCAGTGGATACGTGCTACACCTCCGGGACTGACAGTCGCTTACAATCAACGAAGGAGGACACGGCCAGGAAGTAAAACATGGATGCGCACTTTAAAGCGTCAAAATGGCGCAAATGTTTTTTTGTTTTTTTTTATTGTGTTTGTTCGACCTCAAGGATCCATGAAACGTATTATTAGTGAGAGACACTGAATTTAAACATAACTTAGGTAAACCCTTCATGTATGGAGCGAGAGTTGGGAGGCGATTAACTCAGCGTAGCTGTAGATTAGCAGTTTCTCACTGCTCTAAACGGGAGGAAACGGTTATTACTAAATGACAACAACATTTGATATTTGACAACTGGAAATAGTACTTTGTGGTGCAATTATTTCCTGGCAAACCACAGCTCAGTGACTTCCTGGAAGGTCTGCTTGTTGCCTGTCAGCGTCATGACAATCAGCTCTGTCCCCTCTTTATGCAGAACGAACCAAAAGCTTCCCGACTCTAAAACCCTCTCCAACTCAAAGTCATGAGAGTGGAAGTGACAGCTGTCGTTAACTTTACAAGTCCCTGCGCTTCCCACAATGGAGCACATATGAGACGCCCACTTTTCCCCACTTCACCTCCCTGTTTGTAACCAGGCTTTGTCTTCACAGTGTGTCGTCCCCAGCCCAACGAGAGCGATGTCCTCAGACTTCACAGAGCTCCTCCAGAGCAGCAGAAGACATGCAACACGTTTTATTTTTATTTTTTTTTCCAGGCTGACAAGTACTCCTCTATGACCAATATATTCATCTTGTGTAGTGTAGAATACAATAAGTCACAAAGTTCAGTACTGCCACTGTGTGTCTACTTCCCAAACATGAAACGTAACATATTGCCTGTGCTGTATGTAGCCTGGAGTTGGATAAACAGTTGTGTTTTTATGATTGATTCAGGATTTGTGTTCTTCTTTTGAAGTGTTAGTTGTATTATAGCACAACTTGTGCCGTATTTTCCATTGCTGATGTCTCCCAGAGCAACGCACTTACCTGCTTAACGCACAATGGAGCCTCTCAGAAATTGGATGGCGTAAATACGCAGGGAAATATCTGTGTACACGTTTCTGTAACACAGGTAGCTCAGAGATTGAGCTCCTGACAGCTCAATCTCCAACCGCATCACACTTTTTGTGTGGCTCAAAAATAATCCTGAAATTGCAGGAGAAGCAGGTTACGTCAGCCACATTGTATCGACCATGACCGTGTAGTTGCTCACACGGAAAGAAAAATCCATCAAATTGCTTTAAAAGCTGCATTTTTCGTGACGTATTAAATGCTAAATTTCAAAATATGGTTTGACACATACTTTGGGGAGACTCACTTTCAAGACAGTCTTCATTAGATACTGTAGGTTCACTTGGTCCATTCTGCTGCTCCTGTCAACTTTTGAATTCAGCAATTACTCTTTTGATGTCTTGCTCCAATTTGAGCGAGGATCTCGAGTTTGTCAGAATCCATATTCGTGAAACTTTTCCTAAAGCAAATGTTGGCCTATATTTACATTTACTCAGAGTTTGTTTGACTGATGCATAAAAAACTGTGTAGGTTTGCCAAAATGATTTTTTTTTTTTACTTAGGTTATGCAATTTATTTAACAGTATTATATTTAACTACAAGCCAAAAACTGTTCACAAATATCAGTCAGTCACAGATGAACCGATTTAAATGATTGTGATGTCTTCGTGTTGCTGGGTGATGTTTCTTAAACTACACACTGGCTGCAGGTTATATGTATAAATAATACATAATGAACTCTGTATGACTGCTGAGACAGAGCCAGATGGCAGGACACTCTTCACTTTAGGTAACATGCTGAATGTGTCAGTCAGTATAATCCTCCCTGTAATGTGTCACTTCACCCATACCACTTGTCTCTAGCATTATCTAGCCATACAGATCATCTCAGTTCGATTTGTCCAGGGTTCTCGCTGAGGTTTCTGCCAACACGACGTAGGTGAGCGTCTTTTTATTTTCATTGCAAGTCTACTTTATACTGACTAAATTGACCCAGATGAATATTCAAAAGTAATTAAGTTATATCTCGACACACACATTGTTTTTGAATTTTTAGCTCTTCGGATGGCATCGTCTGTCAGCTGGTTGGTTCACCACTTTGATCCAGACTCAAATAACTGTTGGATGATTTGTCATTTCATTTTGTACATGTTTGTTTATGATCAGTCACCCGCAAAACTAGTCACACTCCCATCAGCCTCAGCTGCTTCTTATATTTACTAGTGCTAATTAGATGGTGAACATGGTCAAAATGATACTTGCTAACCATTATTATGTTAACATGCTGAAGTGATTGTTAATTTCAAAGCACTGCTGTGCATCGGAGCCGTTAACGTAGATGTAGACTGTCAGGGCTCTATTTCAATGATCAAACACACTCTAATGTACACGGTGCGGGTGCATTTAGAGCGGTATGTCCAAATCCACTTTTGCAAGTTTAATAGCAGATAATCTGAGCATAAAGTAAGTAACGTGGTTCTTCCTTAACCGTAGGTGTGTTTTAGGTTCAACATTTTATAAACCAATCAGGGTATCATCTCACATTTCCATTAAAAGCCAGGCGTGCTTACACGTTTGCAGATTGTTATAAGAACAGCGTATTTGTAGGAAAGAATTCTGCAGAAGAAACAGATCTGTTTGTGTGCTGATTGATTTTCACAATAACAATTTTTACATTGTAATCGTTTCATTTTTGATCTTTTGCATGTATATGCGCTGCTGCGTGGTCCTGTGTGTGTAACAAGTGGAGTGCAAGTTTTGCACCCGCCAACCTCGACACATTTTACCCTCATATCAATGTGCCCCTAAAATAACAGTAAGATATTGCACCTTTGACTTAAGACCAGGTTTTTGTTGGTCAATCTCACACTCAATTGCACCTGCCTTAAGAAAGCAAGGCACCAACGGTGCTCCTGAACACACCTCATTTGAAAACAAGCAAGTCCATGGGCGGAAGTAGATTTGCCATTTAAACAACGTGGGCGCTGTGCAGGAACAAGACAACTGTGTCAGTCAGACGTCTGCATTGTGCTCGGTGCCGCTTTGTTTCAGGCAAAGATAGAAACCCTGAGTCTTGTTTAATGAGCCTGACAATCAAAATACCATTTACCTTCATTGTGTAAGGCTGGAGGCCGAATCCTGACAGACAAACATCTTAAAAACCTGGACAAATACAACTAAAACGTTCTGCATGACAGGACACCACTTTAGGTTAAGTGACGAAATATAATTTTTTTAATGTAGGTTCTGTTTAGAAATGTTCATCGTCCAGTAGTTTGGCAATTTGTTGTTCCTGAAGCAGTGTCCCTTTTTCTGTGGATAATCCAAACACTTCATTTCACAGTAACTGGTACAGTGTTGGGAAAACATATTTCTGTTCAATTTTTCAACACTATATGCACCACAGATGAAATGTAGTTTCCCTCTATCGTACTGGAGGGGAAGCAAAAATCTCACATCCTTAAGAAGTGACACCAACACTATCTATAGCTAGACAAAAATTGAAAACTAAGTTTGTTCATGATTTGGAAAAACTGACCCTGTAAACATTTACTGAAAAGTAACCAATGAAATATCTTTGAAATGTGAAAATGACAGTCCTACGACACTTCTGGCACTTCTGGCATACATGTGGTTTCTCCAGGAAAGGAGACAGTGAAAGGAAGGCTATTTTATTGTGCTCATTTAAACTTTTTAACAAGAAAAAGAAAGAAAGAAAACCTCTGAGAGATCCTATGGCAGAGCATCCTCTCACTCTCTCTTGCTCTCTCGCTCCTGAGTCATTCACTAGAAGGATATAGCACAAGCTTCCACTGAGGGTTTCCTTGCAGCATGCTCCGTTGTCATTTCTGTCTGTTGTCAGTAGGACCTGTTTATTTCCACTTTCTAGGCATTGTTGTTTCAAAACCACAGTTTCTCTTCATCACGGTTCAAAGACTAGCAGCGCTGATTAGGGTCTCTGTCGCCCCGACCACCGGCTCCTCGTCGTCTCACTCTAGATGAGCTCTGCTACTCTCTGACACATGATGATCAAATTCAAGCTATAACTATTCAAGAACAGAACGGAAAAAAAACAGAAAAAAACAGTAATTTAATACATCGCTACATTGATATTACTGTTACTTAAAGAATGCTCAAGTGAGGCTCAAGAATCAAGCAATTATAAAATATCAGTCAGGAAAGTGTGAGTTAAGAAATCAGGATTTGTTTTTCTTTTCAATTTCCAAAGCAATGCTGAAGTTAAAAAGATGAAAGAAAATCGGATGTTTTTAAGGCTGTTGTTTAGTTAAAGCCACAATCTGGGACGTGTTAATGCAGAAACAACCGCGGCTCATCGGTTCTCTTTTGGATCAGAGTCAGATCATTTGCCGCCGCAGCAGAGGAAACGTGTCGTAGCTGCTGCAGCGTCAGGACAGAAGAAAACAACAACAAAAAACGGCCCTTCTTCTTTTAACCACACAAACAAATGTGCTTTTGCTACAAACAGCTCTGGTTACTTTACTAACCCATGATTATGGCTTTAACCGGGCTTAATGACTTGAGCATTCTGAACTCATTATAGCAGAGATAAAAAAAAAAAAAAAAAGACAAAATATTTTATACAGTGTTTCCATTCACTTAAAAACATTTCATTATTTTCCAGCTCTGTTGTTTCTGTTGTGTAGTTACCAGTGTTGTTTCAAGGTTGGAGTCAATTCCTTTTCAAATCAGAAATCGAAGTCCGTGCGATTCATTCAGTATATTAATTTGTCATTACAAACTGTTGTTTTTTTTTTTAATACTGTGAATACTACGAGCTTGTTAAATATCCACTGAGTTGAACTTCTCTTGACTCCATCCCTGGTTTACGGTTGGCTTAAATGACTTGTTGTAGCACAGCTCTGTGAAGAATCATCTACAATATATTATCACATTTTTCTCCTCTTTTCCGGCTCCTGTATATAAATCCTGCAGATATTTCAGATATACACATAGTCTCTTTTCAACACATAAGTGATACGAATCACATTTTACTATGACACTTTTCATTTTAAACTCCGTTGCTATTACTTCATTAGACGTCTTCGGTGTCAGTTTTGGGCTTCTGTAACAAACGGGTCATCCGTGAGCATCAATTTAGTCAGATTTAATTTTGTACTACGCCAATATGTCCGGATCGATCTCCAATTCTGAAACACAAGTGGCCATCTGAAGAAAGTTTTTTGTCTGGCTGTTTGAGTGCAGCTCGTACATCAGCTGCTAAACAGTTTGAACTTCTCAAAGAATACATTCATCTGTGTGTGGTTGTGGTTGTGTGTGCATGAGTACGTGTGTGTGTGTGTGTGTGTGTGTGTGTGTGTGTGTGTGTGTGTGTGTGTGTGTGTGCGTGTGCGTGTGTAGCTGTAAGGGTGATGGTGGGTCAATAGTTGAGTCCTGGTCGGGTCCTGGTCAGGGGGCGGGGCTGTAAGGGTCAATTTACTACCACAGTACTTTGGTCTTAGAAATGATTGGAGGATAGAAAGGGGAGCAGTGAGCCAATGGGGGTTGATCGTTTTGTGCAAATTGTTGTTCTGTTTGGCAAACTGATGTGTATCGATGCGGAGGAGAAGAGGTCTGTAAATAGTAGTATTCAAAATCATTTCAAATACTTCTTTGTGATTTATCAAGTTGGCACAATGGCACCACAGTGGAACCAGAGGAATCCAAGAAATTAAAAAGTCAAAAACCTGGTTGATGGGAGGAGAAAGAAAATTAATTGTTGATAAAACACAGTGGAGCTACAGTGTATCGGGAAGGAAGAGTTTTAGGTCTTTTCCTCAGAGTCGTTTTTTGATTTTGAACAGTGCAGATATGCTTCCCCTGTGGGAATCGAAGACATTCATTTGAAGATTAGAATTTTTAGTTCGATTTCAAAATCAAAAACGTACCATTGTAAGTTGAGCAGGTAGGTAACTAACTTGGGATTCTGCTTTCTGAAAAGTCTGAAAGATTTCAAAACCATGTTGTACAAACAAAACAGTCACCTCTGTTGCAAATATAGAACTTCTCTCTCATCTGTACAGTGTTCCCTCTTTAGGATGATGAGGAGCAGGTGTTGTAGGGATTCACCAAGAGAAAAGGCCGGCTGCTTTCTTTCTCTCTCTCTCCCTCTCTCCCTCTCTCTCTCTCTCTCTCTCTCTCTCTCTCTCTCTCTCTCTCTCTCTCTTTGGCTCAGCAAGAGAGCACATTCCTCTTGGTAGAAAAGGAGAACTGAAATGTCTCCTCCGTCACATCACACTATCGTTGTCTCTGTTGGTGTGCGCTTCTCAGCTGAGAGGTTCAAAACAGTCAAAAACACAGTCACACGACGGAGCCATGCCATATTCAAATAATAGAATATTAATGAGGAGGATCATAGGAATAATAAGAAGACCAGTAATGATAATAAGAATAATGAATAGTAATAACAACATATCATACTAGTTTGTTTTTTTTTAAATTCTGTATATAAAAACAGTGGTGAGGAGAAGTTGGTACACTGTAGGGCTCTACTATCCCCTTGGTTGATTTGGCACGTTATACTCACTCTCTGGTGAGAGCTACCTACTCATTCTCAGCGCAGTTAAATATTTCTGTTGCCTGGCGACCCATCCAGAATTTGTCGTTTCGATGTTTTCAATCTCCCAAATCACAGCAAATTTTTCAAAATGTCTGCTCCCGTGGCTGTATCGCAGGACGCGATGCAAAAAACAACAACAACAACAACCAACCTCGCCGGCAACGAAGCACAAACTGGATCAATCCACTTCCCTTCTGTTTCCCCTCACTCTGTTTGGTGAGGGTGATCTGCCGCGGTCAGGTTTGATGAACGTCAGTCACAGGGTAGATTAAAAGCATCGCTGGCCTGTTCAGGATGGGTTACCCAGCAACATTTAAGGTTTCTATTCTTAATGTTGTAGTTTTTTTTTCCTTCATTCGAAACTTAGTACAAATAGCTACATAAGTCTGAGCTATAATTTCCATTACATTACAAAAAGTAACTCAGTCTCTATAAGTTATGATTTTTCTTGTTCAATATAATATATTAGTTTGGTCCTCCTCCATGTTCTCAGAAGAAAAGGCTTAGTTTGTGTAAAGTATGAGCCTATATGTGTGTGTGTGTGTGTGTGTGTGTGTGTGTGTGTGCGTGTGCGTGTGTGTGTGTGTGTACATGTAATTTGATTCTGTAGATCCTGTAAGTTGTGTGTGTTTGTGTGTATTTACAGGTCTTCATTGAATAGGTCTGTCTATGTGTGTGTATATTTTGTGGATGCAGTGTTGTTGTTTTTCCATCTTCAAAGTGTTTGGGGTCTCCACGTGTTGGATCAGGCCTTCTGCTGGGCGGACACACCCTTCCAGTAGTCCAGTATATCGTGAAGATCTTCATCCTTGGCAAACTGAACCTTTCGCCTCAGCGCGTGTCCGGCTGCAACGTACCCTTCGTCCTCCATGGACGCCTGCCGGTGCCTCTTGCGGTGCAGTTTGAACCTCTCCCAGAGCCCCAGGGTCGGGGTGCAGAGGAGCCCTTCCTCCTCCTCGTCTTCATCGGGGCTGGAGCAGTAGCTGAGGTTGTGGTACTGGGGCGAGAGTGGGTAGTGTGGCGAAAGCTGGGAGTAGGCCAACTCCCGCTGCTTGGCCTGCCTGCTGAGCGTGATGGGGTCTAACATGGAGGGCTTGCGACCCCCCGGGTGGTGGTGGAGCTCCTGCAGGATCTGGGGGTGGTGCTGCTGCAGCTCCTGGAGATGCTGCTGGGAGCCGGGATAGGAGTGGCGGTGCTCATTGTACTGGCGGATTCTCTGGGCTTCAGCTCGTAAGATAGCCGCTGCCGGGGTGACGGTGCGGATGGCCTCCCCTCCGCCGCCTATCCTCTCTCCCCTCTCTCCCCTCTCTCCCCTTTCTCCCCTCTCTCCCCTCTCTCCTCTCTCTCCTCTCTCTCCCCTCTCTCCTCTCTCGCCGGGTGAGGTTCTCTCAATGTAGCGGGTCTCTGATGAGTGGTACCCCCCCTCCGAGCGGAAGGAGCGAGGGCTCCGGGCAGAGCCGGGAGAAGAGGAGGTGCTGGGCCTTTTGGAGGTTGGAGGACCCTCCATGCTGTGGTGTCGCTGCAGTGAATGATGGTAACTTCTCCCCCTGTCTTCTCTTCCTCCTCTCCCTCCTTTGTACACTGGGGAGAGGAACTCTCCTCCTCTTTCTCCTCTCTCTCCCTGTTCAGACAGAAGCACCAGCTGTGGCTCTGCAGTTGAAACGGCTCCTCCACCTGCAGACGACGGGGATTTGATCCCCTGTTGAAAGGAGGTAGACTCCGATTTCAGAGCATCTATACAGTTGTTGATGATCTGGTTAACTTTGTCCACTTCTTTAGCGATGGTGGAGATCTCGGCCACTGAACCCTGGGGATTTGCTTGTGGCGACATCTCCCTTTCTCTCTCTCGTTCTCTCTCCCTTTCAATGCCGGAGCCTCTGACCTCCATGTAGTTAAGTTTAGCAGGCTTGTGCGCCGGTGTTTCTATCACCTCCTGAAGCTTGTATGGATCTATCTCGCCACCCTGAGGCAGGTAGGGCATTCTGGACAGGCTGTCCCCAGCCGCGAGCTTCTGGGAAACAGTTCCTCCACTCCCTCCCTCTATGTCCCCTTCTCCACCGTACTTGAGCTCTATCAGAGTCCTCTGGATCCTGCTCATCTTCCTCTCCTTCTCCTGCATGATCCTCTTCTTTCTCAGGCAGTGGACGACAAGGCCAAGGAAGAGCAGCATACCAAACAGACAGCCCAAAATAGTCATAATGTAGTGGGTGGCCGACGACTGATTAGGTATCCTGCCAGTTCCGGCTCCCCGGCCGGTTGAGATGGTCAGACAGGTGTGGTTGAAGCGCAGGGAGTTTCGTATAGAAGCCACGCAGTACGTGTAGTCGGTGTTGGGTTTTAAGTTCTTTAGCTCAATTTCTTCTCTTTTACTTTTGAGATTCTGGATATCCGTGAAGAAGCTGTTGTTATAGAGCATCAGGATGTACATTTTCCTGTATGGTTGGGGAATCTGAACCGTTATCACCGCGCTCGAAGGTAGCACCTGGTTTATCGTCATCATCGGTTTGGAGTCGGGGAAAACGGGACTAAAGCTGATCAGCTCATCGGGAGGAGTCCCGGAAGCGCAATCATCCAGTCCGCAGGGTGAGGCAAAGTCTGGGGACTGGGTGGTGGAATCCAGGAGATAGAAGGATGTCACGCTGCCGTCATCTGTGCAGACAAGACTGAGCACGTGCAGAGCGTTGCGTTGGGTAGGCATGCGCGGGTTCTGGCTGAGAAGGTTGTACCCAGAGAATCCTTGAGGGGAGTCGCACACCATCCTCTCACTGGTCCTGTTGGGGAAGGCTGAGAGCCAGCGCAGGAAACCCAGAAGCTCACAAGAGCAGTTGAAGGGGTTGGTGTAAAGTTCACAGGTGGTCAGCTTGGAGAGTCCAGAGAACAAACTGCCGTCCAGCACCTGGATCCTAAAAAGGGACGAAGAGCAAATAAGGGAAATATTCCCCTAAGATACACTCACGCAGTTAAACACAGTATTATTCTTCTTCTTAGACTTCAGTTCATGGCCTTAAACATCCCCCACAGTACTTTTTACCAAGCCCCAAAGAACAGTTTAACTTCAAGGATCACCTGAAAGTGAGAAAGTTAGTATCTCTGAATCGTCTGCATGAATCTTTCCTTTAACATCAGTACAAATAAGTGAATTTAGAAACCATTTGAGGTTGATGACAACAAGGCCTGATGATTTTGGCACCATTTACAAAATTCACCTTACTATTGTATTTAGCTACAGTGCAGATGGGTTTCAAATATTTAACCTCATTTTCTACCACAGCCCAGTTACCATCATACAACAAAGAACCACGAAATATAAACCCAACTCAGTATGCGAATAGCCTTTTTCAGTTGTACCAGAAATGATTACGTGGTGTGATCAAAAGACTTCTGATACTGCACAAACAGAACGCAGCACACAGAGCAGAGAGAAGCAGCAACTGTCCTGAGTTACTGTCCAAGTTACATCACTCGATCAACATCTGTGTTACGGACGTTTTTGGGACCACTGTTACGTGCGCATTTGTGCTTTCACCACGGACCCGAGCTGAGCGCACACAAAACAAATGTCTTCTAACTCATAAAAACAGCAACAGAGACCTTTTAAAAAAAAAAAAAATGCTTCGGAAAGCCTAAAGCAATGAAGCCGTGAGCAGGCTGCCGTGTTTTGAGTGATATTAGTGTTTGAAGAGGGGCAGGACATCGGTGAAACCAGGTGGGTTTTACACATACGCAGGGTTGTGTACTGTGAATTTGTTCCCCTGACTCTGATCTCTACTGTGATGTTCTTTGGCATCCGGAAAAAAAAAAAACCTTCGGCACTGCGGTTCCCCTTCATGACAACACGCCCGCTCACAGTGTATTGCCCACAGCTCAATCGTTGCTCACCACCTGATACTGATCCAAATGGTCTCCCTGTGACATCTCTCTGTTGCCCAAAAACTTGACAAAACTTTAGATGTGCGCTCCCTACTCAGGTTTTAGGTCCATGGTGAAATCGCAAATAGCCACATACCAGTGGTCACATGAACTTGTATAACTGAGATGCTGATATTGATGAAGTGATGTAACTTGTAATACTTACTGATGAAGGTTATTGCTTCCCTCTGCTCCATGCGCATCACTGTCCTGCGCAACAGGCGCAATCTCAGAACGTTTTGATCGCTCCTCGTGTGATGGAATGATTGTTAAATTGTTTAGTCAATCAAATTTAAAGATAAAATGTAGATTCAAATTTCCCAGAGCCAAGTTAGCTGTTTTAAATTGCTTGTGTTTTTCCAGCCAAGTTTAGAAAACCAATTATTTTTCTTTCTGTGAATAAAAAAAAAACCTTAAAAGAGATTTATGTAAAAAAAACAAAAAAAAAACAACACTTTTTTTTCTTTGTAACTTAAAATACTAAAATGATTTTTTTTTTTCCATCAGTCATCTCCTGTAACTGATGTTGTTTTTCACTGTATACGTAGACCCAGGCCAGTACCTGTTCATGGAGAGATCTATATTCTCTATGTTGGGACATTCCCAGAAGGTGTTGGGTGTAACAGTCTCGATGAGGTTGGCTTGCAGGTAGAGATACTGCAGCTTGCCCAGGCCTCGCAGCATCCCCTCCGTTAGGTTCCTCAACTTGTTAAAGCCCATCTGGAGAACCTGGGAAGACAAAGACAAGTGGGATTATTCTAATCTCTGAGGAGCTAGTCGGTGCCAGGCATCGCTCACTACAAGCTGGAAACATACAGAACAAACAGACGACAGTTCAGTACAATCCGTGTTTCGCATGGTGATCTAAGCCTCTGCGCTGCGCTGAATTTAGTCAGCTCTTTCTTGTTCACATTTTACCTCCTGGCACAGCTCCAGCAGCTGAGGTCGATGTGTAAACATGTCAGCTCATTATAGCCACATTCAGCTCAGTTTGGTGAAACACTTTGCCTGAATTTGTCGAGAAGCCATAATGAGCGGGTGGTGTCTTTCTCCATCTGTGAACGTAACGCTGGAAGAAATTAGATCCTTTAAACTGAGTAAAAGTATCAATAACAGTTTAAAAAAAACAACAACTCACTTATGGTTTCAAAAAAATACTTGAATAAAAGTATTTTTTTATAAGCATAATGCAGGTATATATTGAAATAGTGCTCATTATGCGGAGAGGCCTCGTTCAGGGTGTGGCGGTATAGATTCTAAATGTTCTAAAATCAACAAAATCATAACATTATAATTTTAATTAGTCTTAAATTTAAGTCTTTGTGAAGAAAAGTAAACAAGGTCATACATGTTTTGCACTAAAATTGGATTATGGTTTGATAGTAAGTGTTAACTATATATACATATATATATACATATATATACATATATATATATATATATATGTATATATATATATAAATACTGTATATTTATATAAAATGTAATTAGATTATTAGGCAACTTCACTTTTATTAAAACAGATTACAATCAAAATAAAATGTTAGAACAGGTTTTCTTTCCCTGTTTGAAAATATACAGCTGTAAAAAATATTGAAAAATACGAGATACAAAGCCGACATTAAATGAACATTTAGATCGATTTGTGAGAAAGTTTCCTGTGTTGTTCTCAACAACAGTAACAGACTCGTCGTCTCATTTTCTGTTGCCGGTGTTTCTGTGTTACTGGTAGCAGTTTTGCTGCACTATCTCAACCTAATTAAATTTTTATATTCTTCATTAACTGTACTGGTGTACTCGTTCCGCTCCAGCACACATAGCTTTCTCCTTTTCCCACAGCTGTTTATAAACTATTCAGATCTGCAAGTTTCTTTAGCTTAGCAATGAGCTGTCGCTCTCTCTCACTTTTCTGCTTGGTGTGTCTTGAGTTTAGTTATTCCTCTGCCTCCTTAAGTGATAATGTAATAAATGCAGATTATTTGCCGTGATGGATGCGGAGCTCAGTGGATTGGAAGCGCGGCTCATTAGCGGCTCTTGTTAGACACGTGTCCAGTAGCCGGTGTGAGCCGAGCCAGTGGGGCTCCTACTCTCCTCGCAGCAGCTCTCATGCAGCGGGGAAACCAGGACTGTCCGAAGGAAGTATAGCTCGCAGCAGAAGCCCGTGATTCACCGCCAAGCAGCTCCGTGA